>NW_028135130.1:0-128464 GCF_964662115.1 Mustela nivalis
TCCAAGGGAATTGTATGTGCCCATTCCAATGGCCACAACCCTACTAGTAGGTTAACCTCCAAAGTCCCTGAGGCCATCCCAAGAGTTGTGGCTTCCCAGGACAAACAGGGGCAATCTGAGCCCATCTGAGCACCTACCTGCACGCAGACCCGTAGACTGATGTCCCCAGAGGTAAAAAGGAACGAACAGGCCCCTAGGCACTAATCGGATCCATTGCTTTGGTTTCCAGGCATCTCTCCTCAGAGGCCTGGATTTCAATACCAGCATATGGCTGTTTCTTGACTCACCCATCAGAACAAATCTCATCTACACATGGGAATCATGCACGTTGGAGCTGTGTCAAAGCCTCTGTTTAGGAGAACCCTTCAGGGCCCCAGGGCCACCGCTTCATTCCAAGGTCTCCATAGACACAAAATCATATTAGGACACATCCACAGGAGAGTCCATTTCAACTCAGCCTCCTAGGTTGCCCCCACATCCAGCAGATCTAACCTGTCTTGTTGCTTGGAGACCATTGGAATGCGAGGTGGGCTACCCAGCCATCCATCCTTAGAACCCTGCTCGGAATCGTTGGCCTGGAGCCAACCAACAGGTCTCAATTGTCCTGCAGAAGAATCTTTGCAGTTTGGAGCTTCTCACAACTCCCATCGTGGGAAAACCCCCATGTCCTCGTGATCCAACCCCCTTCAAGAAAGGGCCATCAGGGCAGAAAGTCCAACCTGAGCGATCGTCTGATCCTTGCCCTGACTTCAGATGCACGAGATCTCGATTGAGGTCTGTTGACTGTGCCTGCCATATCCTCACCCAGAAACCTAGGCCTAGCTTGGGTTCTCAGACTCCGTCCTCAGACTACTGGCCCACAAGCCCTCCAGTTTGGCAATCCAGAACTACAATGCCGCACTCTGCCTGCCCTACAGAAGTAAAATATTGCCCTCAGGGCTACCCCGAATCCCAAATGAGGATCAACCTGCAGGCCATTCGGCTGTACCCCAAATATATAGGCTGACCTGGGCACTATTTCCCCTTCTGACCCAGCCTGAGCCTGGACCTCCTGGTCCCACCCAGACAGCTGGCCGCACACTGAGCACATCGGACCCGCCATGGCCTTAGGTCGTCATCTCTTCCCAACTGCGGTTTTCAGGCTCCAGAACCTAGACCTTATCTCCAACCACTGCCCAGGGTTGAAAATGATGCAGAAATCAGAACTCTTTCCCCATGGCAAGAAACCTTGTGGTTGGCATGTTGTCCAACGATCAGTGTAGTTGAAACAAGCGTGGCCCATGAGGCCCAGCCCATGCTTGCGGGCCACATTGTCACAAACACACATTGTGACCCTCAGCCTGAGCCCAGTCCTCAGGTAAGGCCTCTCGGGGCCTATATGAAGAGACAGCATATTGGGCTTGCCATGCCCCTAGGCCCCAATTTTTAACCATAGTTCGGGTTGTCCCTTCACTCTTCCCCAGGGCTCTGCTTTGGAATTCCTCTTTTGGTGGGACACCTGAAATAACAAACCTGAAAGGAGTCCTCCCATCCCACAGATTCACGAAAAACAATTGGGATCGGGCCAAATCCACAGAGAGGAAGATTCGTCCATGGCCCATGAGACCTCCCCAACATTCCACGGCCATCGCTGAAACAAAATCCAGAGACAAAAGCCTGAGCAAGCGCCTCAGACTCGCTCATCTTCATATCCTGAAGAGTTCTTCTCATGGTTTGTAGATCGGGCGTGCCATACCTACGTCCCAAACTTAAGCTGAGTTTGTGTTTTCAGTCTTCTGTCCTCAAAGTCCTGGGCCACACTCCCTCCAGGCTGGGGCCCCTGGAGCCACACATTAGGACTGCCCCAACCAATCCATGGGAATTCTGCCCATTCCATTGTCAAAAATCGTACAAATTAGGAGAACCCTCCAAAGTCCCTGAGGCCATCCCAATAGTGTAGGTCGCCCGGGACAAAAAATGGCAGTTGATACAGGCTGAGCATCTACCTCCACTCATCTACCTCCACTCATACCAAGAAGATTGAACCAGACAGGACCCGAGGCCATTATCGGATCCATTGCTTTGGTTTACAGGCATGTCTCCTCAAAAGCCTGGATTCCAATACCAGCAGAGGGGATTTCCTGAGGCACCCATCAGAACAAATCTCATCTCCACAAGGAAACTTGTGCATGGGAGCTTTGCCAAAGCTTAGGAGAATACTTCAGGGTCCCGGTGCCACCTCCCCATTCCAAGGCCCGCATGGACACAAACACACGTTAGGACCCATCCTCTGGAAAGTGCATTTCAACTCAGCCACCCCGGTTGCTCCCGCAGATCCATTAGATCTAAACTGTCTTGTTGCTAGGAGACAATTGGAAGGCGAGGCAGACTTCCCAGGCATCCATCCTCGAACTGTGCTCTGTAGTCATTCATATGGGATGTCCTGGAGCTGTCCAGCAGGTCTCAATTGTCCTGCAGAAGGAATCCTTGAAGGGTGCATCCCACATCTCCCAATGTGGAAAACCTCCATGGCCTCGAGATTCCGCTCCCTTCATGAAGGGGCCGTCATGCACAGAAACTCCAACCTAAGCCAACGTCGGATCCTCGCCCTGACTTCAGATGCATGAGATATTGGTTCAGATCTGCAGGGGGTACCTGCCGTGCCCTCACCCTGAATCCGAAGTCTAGCTTGTGTTCTCAGACTTCCGTCCTCACTCTCCTGGCCCCGAAGCCCTCAAGTTTGGCAATTCTGGACCGACAATGAAGCACTCTGCCTGCCCTCTAGAAAAAATATATTGCCTAATGAGCAGCCCAGGCAGCCTAAATGAAGATAAACCTACACGGCACTCGAATGTACCCAAATTATATAGTCTAACCTGGGCACTAATGCAGTGTCTGACACAACCTGAGCCCGGACCTGCTGACCAACACCCAGACAGCTGACCGCACGCTCAGCACATCAGACCCGCCATGGCCTTAGGTCATCATCTCTTCCCTACCTCAGTTTTCAGGCTTCAGAACCTAGACCTTATCTCCAATCACTGCCCACGGGTGACTGTGATGCAGAAATCAGTACTCTTCCTGACCCATGGCAAGAAACCTTGTGGTTGGCATGTTGTCTAACGTTCAGTTAGGAGAAACCAGCATTCACCTGAGGCCCCGCCCATTCTTGAGTGCGACGAGAACATGAACACGCATTGTGACCTCAGCGTGAGTCCTGTCCTCTAGTAAGTCCTCTCAGTGGCTTGACCATTAGATGTCATAATGGGCTTGACATGTCCCTAGTCCCCAATTTTTAACCAGATTTCTGGTTGTCCAGTCGCCCCACCCCAGGGCTCTCCTCTGGAATCCCTCATTTGGTGGGACATCGGAGGTTGAAAAACAAAATGAAACAAAACGACAACAACAACAAAAAAACGGACTTCTTCCATTCCCAGAATGGCCCCAAACTCTTTGGACGGGACCAAACCCCCAGAGAGTAAGACTCGTCCATTTCCCATGAAGTCACACGGCAATTTCACGACCATGAGTGACACGATATCCAGAGACAAAAACTTGAGCAAGAGCCTCACACTCGCCCTTTTTTCATAACCCGAAGTGTTCTCCTCATGGTCTGTAGATCAGTCCTGCCATACCTATGACCCAAAACATAAGCCGAGTTTGTGTTTTCAGACAACTGTCCAAACAGCTCTGGCCTACACACCCTACAGGCTCAGGTCCCTGGAGCCAAACCTGAGGACTGTACTTGCCCTCTCCAAGGGAATTGTATGTGCCCATTCCAATGGCCACAACCCTACTAGTAGGTTAACCTCCAAAGTCCCTGAGGCCATCCCAAGAGTTGTGGCTTCCCAGGACAAACAGGGGCAATCTGAGCCCATCTGAGCACCTACCTGCACGCAGACCCGTAGTCTGATGTCCCCAGAGGTAAAAAGGAACGAACAGGCCCCTAGGCACTAATCGGATCCATTGCTTTGGTTTCCAGGCATCTCTCCTCAGAGGCCTGGATTTCAATACCAGCATATGGCTGTTTCTTGACTCACCCATCAGAACAAATCTCATCTACACATGGGAAACATGCACGTTGGAGCTGTGTCAAAGCCTCTGTTTAGGAGAACCCTTCAGGGCCCAGGGCCACCGCTTCATTCCAAGGTCTCCATAGACACAAAAACATATTAGGACACATCCACAGGAGAGTCCATTTCAACTCAGCCTCCTCGGTTGCCCCCCACATCCAGCAGATCTAACCTGTCTTGTTGCTTGGAGACCATTGGAATGCGAGGTGGGCTACCCAGCCATCCATCCTTAGAACCCTGCTCGGAATCATTGGCCTGGAGCCAACCAACAGGTCTCAATTTCCTGCAGAAGAATCTTTGCAGTTTGGAGCTTCTCACAACTCCCATCGTGGGAAAACCCCCATGTCCTCGTGATCCAACCCCCTTCAAGAAAGGGCCATCAGGGCAGAAAGTCCAACCTGAGCGATCGTCTGATCCTTGCCCTGACTTCAGATGCACGAGATCTCGATTGAGGTCTGTTGACTGTGCCTGCCATATCCTCACCAGAAACCTAGGCTTAGCTTGGGTTCTCAGACTCCGTCCTCAGACTACTGGCCCACAAGCCCTCCAGTTTGGCAATCCAGAACTACAATGCCGCACTCTGCCTGCCCTACAGAAGTAAAATATTGCCCTCAGGGCTACCCCGAAACCCCAAATGAGGATCAACCTGCAGGCCATTCGGCTGTACCCCAAATATATAGGCTGACCTGGGCACTATTTCCCCTTCTGACCCAGCCTGAGCCTGGACCTCCTGGTCCCACCCAGACAGCTGGCCGCACACTGAGCACATCGGACCCGCCGTGGCCTTAGGTCGTCATCTCTTCCCAACTGCGGTTTTCAGGCTCCAGAACCTAGACCTTATCTCCAACCACTGCCCAGGGTTGAAAATGATGCAGAAATCAGAACTCTTTCCCCATGGCAAGAAACCTTGTGGTTGGCATGTTGTCCAACGATCAGTGTAGTTGAAACAAGCGTGGCCCATGAGGCCCAGCCCATGCTTGCGGGCCACATTGGTCACAAACACACATTGTGACCCTCAGCCTGAGCCCAGTCCTCAGGTAAGGCCTCTCAGGGCCTATATGAAGAGACAGCATATTGGGCTTGCCATGCCCCTAGGCCCCAATTTTTAACCATAGTTCGGCGTGTCCCTTCACTCTTCCCCAGGGCTCTGCTTTGGAATTCCTCTTTTGGTGGGACACCTGAGGTAACAAACCTGAAAGGAGTCCTCCCATCCCACAGATTGACGAAATACAATTGGGATCGGGCCAAATCCACAGAGAGGAAGATTCGTCCATGGCCCATGAGACCTCCCCAACATTCCACGGCCATCGCTGAAACAAAATCCAGAGACAAAAGCCTGAGCAAGCGCCTCAGACTCGCTCATTCTTCATATCCTGAAGAGTTCTTCTCATGGTTTGTAGATCGGGCGTGCCATACCTACGTCCCCAAACTTAAGCTGAGTTTGTGTTTTCAGTCTTCTGTCCTCAAAGTCCTGGGCCACACTCCCTCCAGGCTGGGGCCCCTGGAGCCACACATAAGGACTGCCCCCACCCAATCCATGGGAATTCTGCCCATTCCATTGTCAAAAATCGTACAAATTAGGAGAACCCTCCAAAGACCCTGAGGCCATCCCAATAGTGTAGGTCGCCCGGGACAAAAAAGGGCGGTTGATACCGGCTGAGCATCTACCTCCACTCATCTACCTCCACTCATACCAAGAAGATTGAACCAGACAGGACCCGAGGCCATTATCGGATCCATTGCTTTGGTTTACAGGCATGTCTCCTCAAAAGCCTGGATTCCAATACCAGCAGAGGGGATTTCCTGAGGCACCCATCAGAACAAATCTCGTCTCCACAAGGAAACTTGTGCATGGGTGCTATGCCAAAGCTTAGGAGAATACTTCAGGGTCCCGGTGCCACCTCCCCATTCCAAGGCCCTCATGGACACAAACACACGTTAGGACCCATCCTCTGGAAAGTGCATTTCAACTCAGCCACCCCGGTTGCTCCCGCAGATCCATTAGATCTAAACTGTCTTGTTGCTAGGAGCAATTGGAAGGCGAGGCGGACTTCCCAGGCATCCATCCTCGAACGGTGCTCTGGAGACATTCCATATGGGATGTCCTGGAGCTGTCCAACAGGTCTCAATTGTCCCGCAGAGGAATCCTTGAAGGGGGCATCCCACATCTCCCAACGTGGAAAACCTCCATGGCCTCGAGATTCCGCTCCCTTTATGAAGGGGCCGTCATGCACAGAAACCCCAACCTGAGCCAACGTCGGATCCTCGCCCTGACTTCAGATGCATGAGATATTGGTTCAGATCTGCAGGGGGTACCTGCCGTGCCCTCACCCTGAATCCGAAGTCTAGCTTGTGTTCTCAGACTTCCGTCCTCACTCTCCTGACCCCGAAGCCCTGAAGTTGGCAATTCCGGACCGACAATGAAGCACTCTGCCTGCCCTCTAGAAAAAATATATTGCCTAATGAGCAGCCCAGGCAGCTTAAATGAAGATAAACCTACACGGCACTCGAATGTACCCAAATTATATAGTCTAACCTGGGCACTAATGCAGTGTCTGACACAACCTGAGCCCGGACCTGCTGACCAACACCTAGACAGCTGACAGCACGCTGAGCACATCAGACCCGCCATGGCCTTGGTCATCATCTCTTCCCTACCTCAGTTTTCAGGCTTCAGAACCTAGACCTTATCTCCAATCACTGCCCACGGGTGACTGTGATGCAGAAATCAGAACTCTTCCTGACCCATGGCAAGAAACCTTGTGGTTGGCATGTTGTCCAACGTTCAGTGTAGGAGAAAACAGCATTCACCCTGAGGCCCCGCCCATTCTTGAGTGCGACGAGAGCATAAACACGCATTGTGACCTCAGCGTGAGTCCTGTCCTCTAGTAAGTCCTCTCAGTGGCTGGACCATTAGATGTCATAATGGGCTTGACATGTCCCTAGTCCCCAATTTTTAACCAGATTTCTGGTTGTCCAGTCGCCCCACCCCAGGGCTCTCCTCTGGAATCCCTCATTTGGTGGGACATCGGAGGTTGAAAAACAAAATGAAACAAATCGACAACAACAACAAAAAAACGGACTTCTTCCATTCCCAGAATGGCCCCAAACTCTTTGGACGGGACCAAACCCCCAGAGAGTAAGAGTCGTCCATTTCCCATGAAGTCACCCGGCAATTTCACGACCATGAGTGACACGATATCCAGAGACAAAAACTTGAGCAAGAGCCTCACACTCGCCCTTTTATCATATCCCGAAGTGTTCTCCTCATGGTCTGTAGATCAGTCCTGCCATACCTATGACCCAAAACATAAGCCGAGTTTGTGTTTTCAGACAACTGTCCAAACAGCTCTGGCCTACACACCCTACAGGCTCAGGGCCCTGGAGCCAAACCTGAGGACTGTACTTGCCCTCTCCAAGGGAATTGTATGTGCCCATTCCAATGGCCACAACCCTACTAGTAGGTTAACCTCCAAAGTCCCTGAGGCCATCCCAAGAGTTGTGGCTTCCCAGGACAAACAGGGGCAATCTGAGCCCATCTGAGCACCTACCTGCACGCAGACCCGTAGACTGATGTCCCCAGAGGTAAAAAGGAACGAACAGGCCCCTAGGCACTAATCGGATCCATTGCTTTGGTTTCCAGGCATCTCTCCTCAGAGGCCTGGATTTCAATACCAGCATATGGCTGTTTCTTGACTCACCCATCAGAACAAATCTCATCTACACATGGGAATCATGCACGTTGGAGCTGTGTCAAAGCCTCTGTTTAGGAGAACCCTTCAGGGCCCCAGTGCCACCGCTTCATTCCAAGGTCTCCATAGACACAAAATCATATTAGGACACATCCACAGGAGAGTCCATTTCAACTCAGCCTCCTAGGTTGCCCCCCACATCCAGCAGATCTAACCTGTCTTGTTGCTTGGAGACCATTGGAATGCGAGGTGGGCTACCCAGCCATCCATCCTTAGAACCCTGCTCGGAATCGTTGGCCTGGAGCCAACCAACAGGTCTCAATTGTCCTGCAGAAGAATCTTTGCAGTTTGGAGCTTCTCACAACTCCCATCGTGGGAAAACCCCCATGTCCTCGTGATCCAACCCCCTTCAAGAAAGGGCCATCAGGGCAGAAAGTCCAACCTGAGCGATCGTCTGATCCTTGCCCTGACTTCAGATGCACGAGATCTCGATTGAGGTCTGTTGACTGTGCCTGCCATATCCTCACCCAGAAACCTAGGCCTAGCTTGGGTTCTCAGACTCCGTCCTCAGACTACTGGCCCACAAGCCCTCCAGTTTGGCAATCCAGAACTACAATGCCGCACTCTGCCTGCCCTACAGAAGTAAAATATTGCCCTCAGGGCTACCCCGAATCCCCAAATGAGGATCAACCTGCAGGCCATTCGGCTGTACCCCAAATATATAGGCTGACCTGGGCACTATTTCCCCTTCTGACCCAGCCTGAGCCTGGACCTCCTGGTCCCACCCAGACAGCTGGCCGCACACTGAGCACATCGGACCCGCCATGGCCTTAGGTCGTCATCTCTTCCCAACTGCGGTTTTCAGGCTCCAGAACCTAGACCTTATCTCCAACCACTGCCCAGGGTTGAAAATGATGCAGAAATCAGAACTCTTTCCCCATGGCAAGAAACCTTGTGGTTGGCATGTTGTCCAACGATCAGTGTAGTTGAAACAAGCGTGGCCCATGAGGCCCAGCCCATGCTTGCGGGCCACATTGGTCACAAACACACATTGTGACCCTCAGCCTGAGCCCAGTCCTCAGGTAAGGCCTCTCGGGGCCTATATGAAGAGACAGCATATTGGGCTTGCCATGCCCCTAGGCCCCAATTTTTAACCATAGTTCGGGTTGTCCCTTCACTCTTCCCCAGGGCTCTGCTTTGGAATTCCTCTTTTGGTGGGACACCTGAAATAACAAACCTGAAAGGAGTCCTCCCATCCCACAGATTCACGAAAAACAATTGGGATCGGGCCAAATCCACAGAGAGGAAGATTCGTCCATGGCCCATGAGACCTCCCCAACATTCCACGGCCATCGCTGAAACAAAATCCAGAGACAAAAGCCTGAGCAAGCGCCTCAGACTCGCTCATTCTTCATATCCTGAAGAGTTCTTCTCATGGTTTGTAGATCGGGCGTGCCATACCTACGTCCCCAAACTTAAGCTGAGTTTGTGTTTTCAGTCTTCTGTCCTCAAAGTCCTGGGCCACACTCCCTCCAGGCTGGGGCCCCTGGAGCCACACATTAGGACTGCCCCAACCAATCCATGGGAATTCTGCCCATTCCATTGTCAAAAATCGTACAAATTAGGAGAACCCTCCAAAGTCCCTGAGGCCATCCCAATAGTGTAGGTCGCCCGGGACAAAAAATGGCAGTTGATACAGGCTGAGCATCTACCTCCACTCATCTACCTCCACTCATACCAAGAAGATTGAACCAGACAGGACCCGAGGCCATTATCGGATCCATTGCTTTGGTTTACAGGCATGTCTCCTCAAAAGCCTGGATTCCAATACCAGCAGAGGGGATTTCCTGAGGCACCCATCAGAACAAATCTCATCTCCACAAGGAAACTTGTGCATGGGAGCTTTGCCAAAGCTTAGGAGAATACTTCAGGGTCCCGGTGCCACCTCCCCATTCCAAGGCCCGCATGGACACAAACACACGTTAGGACCCATCCTCTGGAAAGTGCATTTCAACTCAGCCACCCGGGTTGCTCCCGCAGATCCATTAGATCTAAACTGTCTTGTTGCTAGGAGACAATTGGAAGGCGAGGCAGACTTCCCAGGCATCCATCCTCGAACTGTGCTCTGTAGTCATTCCATATGGGATGTCCTGGAGCTGTCCAGCAGGTCTCAATTGTCCTGCAGAAGGAATCCTTGAAGGGTGCATCCCACATCTCCCAATGTGGAAAACCTCCATGGCCTCGAGATTCCGCTCCCTTCATGAAGGGGCCGTCATGCACAGAAACTCCAACCTAAGCCAACGTCGGATCCTCGCCCTGACTTCAGATGCATGAGATATTGGTTCAGATCTGCAGGGGGTACCTGCCGTGCCCTCACCCTGAATCCGAAGTCTAGCTTGTGTTCTCAGACTTCCGTCCTCACTCTCCTGGCCCCGAAGCCCTCAAGTTTGGCAATTCTGGACCGACAATGAAGCACTCTGCCTGCCCTCTAGAAAAAATATATTGCCTAATGAGCAGCCCAGGCAGCCTAAATGAAGATAAACCTACACGGCACTCGAATGTACCCAAATTATATAGTCTAACCTGGGCACTAATGCAGTGTCTGACACAACCTGAGCCCGGACCTGCTGACCAACACCCAGACAGCTGACCGCACGCTCAGCACATCAGACCCGCCATGGCCTTAGGTCATCATCTCTTCCCTACCTCAGTTTTCAGGCTTCAGAACCTAGACCTTATCTCCAATCACTGCCCACGGGTGACTGTGATGCAGAAATCAGTACTCTTCCTGACCCATGGCAAGAAACCTTGTGGTTGGCATGTTGTCTAACGTTCAGTTAGGAGAAACCAGCATTCACCTGAGGCCCCGCCCATTCTTGAGTGCGACGAGAACATGAACACGCATTGTGACCTCAGCGTGAGTCCTGTCCTCTAGTAAGTCCTCTCAGTGGCTTGACCATTAGATGTCATAATGGGCTTGACATGTCCCTAGTCCCCAATTTTTAACCAGATTTCTGGTTGTCCAGTCGCCCCACCCCAGGGCTCTCCTCTGGAATCCCTCATTTGGTGGGACATCGGAGGTTGAAAAACAAAATGAAACAAAACGACAACAACAACAAAAAAACGGACTTCTTCCATTCCCAGAATGGCCCCAAACTCTTTGGACGGGACCAAACCCCCAGAGAGTAAGACTCGTCCATTTCCCATGAAGTCACACGGCAATTTCACGACCATGAGTGACACGATATCCAGAGACAAAAACTTGAGCAAGAGCCTCACACTCGCCCTTTTTTCATAACCCGAAGTGTTCTCCTCATGGTCTGTAGATCAGTCCTGCCATACCTATGACCCAAAACATAAGCCGAGTTTGTGTTTTCAGACAACTGTCCAAACAGCTCTGGCCTACACACCCTACAGGCTCAGGTCCCTGGAGCCAAACCTGAGGACTGTACTTGCCCTCTCCAAGGGAATTGTATGTGCCCATTCCAATGGCCACAACCCTACTAGTAGGTTAACCTCCAAAGTCCCTGAGGCCATCCCAAGAGTTGTGGCTTCCCAGGACAAACAGGGGCAATCTGAGCCCATCTGAGCACCTACCTGCACGCAGACCCGTAGTCTGATGTCCCCAGAGGTAAAAAGGAACGAACAGGCCCCTAGGCACTAATCGGATCCATTGCTTTGGTTTCCAGGCATCTCTCCTCAGAGGCCTGGATTTCAATACCAGCATATGGCTGTTTCTTGACTCACCCATCAGAACAAATCTCATCTACACATGGGAAACATGCACGTTGGAGCTGTGTCAAAGCCTCTGTTTAGGAGAACCCTTCAGGGCCCAGGGCCACCGCTTCATTCCAAGGTCTCCATAGACACAAAAACATATTAGGACACATCCACAGGAGAGTCCATTTCAACTCAGCCTCCTCGGTTGCCCCCCACATCCAGCAGATCTAACCTGTCTTGTTGCTTGGAGACCATTGGAATGCGAGGTGGGCTACCCAGCCATCCATCCTTAGAACCCTGCTCGGAATCATTGGCCTGGAGCCAACCAACAGGTCTCAATTTCCTGCAGAAGAATCTTTGCAGTTTGGAGCTTCTCACAACTCCCATCGTGGGAAAACCCCCATGTCCTCGTGATCCAACCCCCTTCAAGAAAGGGCCATCAGGGCAGAAAGTCCAACCTGAGCGATCGTCTGATCCTTGCCCTGACTTCAGATGCACGAGATCTCGATTGAGGTCTGTTGACTGTGCCTGCCATATCCTCACCAGAAACCTAGGCCTAGCTTGGGTTCTCAGACTCCGTCCTCAGACTACTGGCCCACAAGCCCTCCAGTTTGGCAATCCAGAACTACAATGCCGCACTCTGCCTGCCCTACAGAAGTAAAATATTGCCCTCAGGGCTACCCCGAAACCCCAAATGAGGATCAACCTGCAGGCCATTCGGCTGTACCCCAAATATATAGGCTGACCTGGGCACTATTTCCCCTTCTGACCCAGCCTGAGCCTGGACCTCCTGGTCCCACCCAGACAGCTGGCCGCACACTGAGCACATCGGACCCGCCGTGGCCTTAGGTCGTCATCTCTTCCCAACTGCGGTTTTCAGGCTCCAGAACCTAGACCTTATCTCCAACCACTGCCCAGGGTTGAAAATGATGCAGAAATCAGAACTCTTTCCCCATGGCAAGAAACCTTGTGGTTGGCATGTTGTCCAACGATCAGTGTAGTTGAAACAAGCGTGGCCCATGAGGCCCAGCCCATGCTTGCGGGCCACATTGGTCACAAACACACATTGTGACCCTCAGCCTGAGCCCAGTCCTCAGGTAAGGCCTCTCAGGGCCTATATGAAGAGACAGCATATTGGGCTTGCCATGCCCCTAGGCCCCAATTTTTAACCATAGTTCGGCGTGTCCCTTCACTCTTCCCCAGGGCTCTGCTTTGGAATTCCTCTTTTGGTGGGACACCTGAGGTAACAAACCTGAAAGGAGTCCTCCCATCCCACAGATTGACGAAATACAATTGGGATCGGGCCAAATCCACAGAGAGGAAGATTCGTCCATGGCCCATGAGACCTCCCCAACATTCCACGGCCATCGCTGAAACAAAATCCAGAGACAAAAGCCTGAGCAAGCGCCTCAGACTCGCTCATTCTTCATATCCTGAAGAGTTCTTCTCATGGTTTGTAGATCGGGCGTGCCATACCTACGTCCCCAAACTTAAGCTGAGTTTGTGTTTTCAGTCTTCTGTCCTCAAAGTCCTGGGCCACACTCCCTCCAGGCTGGGGCCCCTGGAGCCACACATAAGGACTGCCCCCACCCAATCCATGGGAATTCTGCCCATTCCATTGTCAAAAATCGTACAAATTAGGAGAACCCTCCAAAGACCCTGAGGCCATCCCAATAGTGTAGGTCGCCCGGGACAAAAAAGGGCGGTTGATACCGGCTGAGCATCTACCTCCACTCATCTACCTCCACTCATACCAAGAAGATTGAACCAGACAGGACCCGAGGCCATTATCGGATCCATTGCTTTGGTTTACAGGCATGTCTCCTCAAAAGCCTGGATTCCAATACCAGCAGAGGGGATTTCCTGAGGCACCCATCAGAACAAATCTCGTCTCCACAAGGAAACTTGTGCATGGGTGCTATGCCAAAGCTTAGGAGAATACTTCAGGGTCCCGGTGCCACCTCCCCATTCCAAGGCCCTCATGGACACAAACACACGTTAGGACCCATCCTCTGGAAAGTGCATTTCAACTCAGCCACCCCGGTTGCTCCCGCAGATCCATTAGATCTAAACTGTCTTGTTGCTAGGAGCAATTGGAAGGCGAGGCGGACTTCCCAGGCATCCATCCTCGAACGGTGCTCTGGAGACATTCCATATGGGATGTCCTGGAGCTGTCCAACAGGTCTCAATTGTCCCGCAGAGGAATCCTTGAAGGGGGCATCCCACATCTCCCAACGTGGAAAACCTCCATGGCCTCGAGATTCCGCTCCCTTTATGAAGGGGCCGTCATGCACAGAAACCCCAACCTGAGCCAACGTCGGATCCTCGCCCTGACTTCAGATGCATGAGATATTGGTTCAGATCTGCAGGGGGTACCTGCCGTGCCCTCACCCTGAATCCGAAGTCTAGCTTGTGTTCTCAGACTTCCGTCCTCACTCTCCTGACCCCGAAGCCCTGAAGTTGGCAATTCCGGACCGACAATGAAGCACTCTGCCTGCCCTCTAGAAAAAATATATTGCCTAATGAGCAGCCCAGGCAGCTTAAATGAAGATAAACCTACACGGCACTCGAATGTACCCAAATTATATAGTCTAACCTGGGCACTAATGCAGTGTCTGACACAACCTGAGCCCGGACCTGCTGACCAACACCTAGACAGCTGACAGCACGCTGAGCACATCAGACCCGCCATGGCCTTGGTCATCATCTCTTCCCTACCTCAGTTTTCAGGCTTCAGAACCTAGACCTTATCTCCAATCACTGCCCACGGGTGACTGTGATGCAGAAATCAGAACTCTTCCTGACCCATGGCAAGAAACCTTGTGGTTGGCATGTTGTCCAACGTTCAGTGTAGGAGAAAACAGCATTCACCCTGAGGCCCCGCCCATTCTTGAGTGCGACGAGAGCATAAACACGCATTGTGACCTCAGCGTGAGTCCTGTCCTCTAGTAAGTCCTCTCAGTGGCTGGACCATTAGATGTCATAATGGGCTTGACATGTCCCTAGTCCCCAATTTTTAACCAGATTTCTGGTTGTCCAGTCGCCCCACCCCAGGGCTCTCCTCTGGAATCCCTCATTTGGTGGGACATCGGAGGTTGAAAAACAAAATGAAAAAAATCGACAACAACAACAAAAAAACGGACTTCTTCCATTCCCAGAATGGCCCCAAACTCTTTGGACGGGACCAAACCCCCAGAGAGTAAGAGTCGTCCATTTCCCATGAAGTCACCCGGCAATTTCACGACCATGAGTGACACGATATCCAGAGACAAAAACTTGAGCAAGAGCCTCACACTCGCCCTTTTTTCATATCCCGAAGTGTTCTCCTCATGGTCTGTAGATCAGTCCTGCCATACCTATGACCCAAAACATAAGCCGAGTTTGTGTTTTCAGACAACTGTCCAAACAGCTCTGGCCTACACACCCTACAGGCTCAGGGCCCTGGAGCCAAACCTGAGGACTGTACTTGCCCTCTCCAAGGGAATTGTATGTGCCCATTCCAATGGCCACAACCCTACTAGTAGGTTAACCTCCAAAGTCCCTGAGGCCATCCCAAGAGTTGTGGCTTCCCAGGACAAACAGGGGCAATCTGAGCCCATCTGAGCACCTACCTGCACGCAGACCCGTAGACTGATGTCCCCAGAGGTAAAAAGGAACGAACAGGCCCCTAGGCACTAATCGGATCCATTGCTTTGGTTTCCAGGCATCTCTCCTCAGAGGCCTGGATTTCAATACCAGCATATGGCTGTTTCTTGACTCACCCATCAGAACAAATCTCATCTACACATGGGAATCATGCACGTTGGAGCTGTGTCAAAGCCTCTGTTTAGGAGAACCCTTCAGGGCCCCAGGGCCACCGCTTCATTCCAAGGTCTCCATAGACACAAAATCATATTAGGACACATCCACAGGAGAGTCCATTTCAACTCAGCCTCCTAGGTTGCCCCCCACATCCAGCAGATCTAACCTGTCTTGTTGCTTGGAGACCATTGGAATGCGAGGTGGGCTACCCAGCCATCCATCCTTAGAACCCTGCTCGGAATCGTTGGCCTGGAGCCAACCAACAGGTCTCAATTGTCCTGCAGAAGAATCTTTGCAGTTTGGAGCTTCTCACAACTCCCATCGTGGGAAAACCCCCATGTCCTCGTGATCCAACCCCCTTCAAGAAAGGGCCATCAGGGCAGAAAGTCCAACCTGAGCGATCGTCTGATCCTTGCCCTGACTTCAGATGCACGAGATCTCGATTGAGGTCTGTTGACTGTGCCTGCCATATCCTCACCCAGAAACCTAGGCCTAGCTTGGGTTCTCAGACTCCGTCCTCAGACTACTGGCCCACAAGCCCTCCAGTTTGGCAATCCAGAACTACAATGCCGCACTCTGCCTGCCCTACAGAAGTAAAATATTGCCCTCAGGGCTACCCCGAATCCCCAAATGAGGATCAACCTGCAGGCCATTCGGCTGTACCCCAAATATATAGGCTGACCTGGGCACTATTTCCCCTTCTGACCCAGCCTGAGCCTGGACCTCCTGGTCCCACCCAGACAGCTGGCCGCACACTGAGCACATCGGACCCGCCATGGCCTTAGGTCGTCATCTCTTCCCAACTGCGGTTTTCAGGCTCCAGAACCTAGACCTTATCTCCAACCACTGCCCAGGGTTGAAAATGATGCAGAAATCAGAACTCTTTCCCCATGGCAAGAAACCTTGTGGTTGGCATGTTGTCCAACGATCAGTGTAGTTGAAACAAGCGTGGCCCATGAGGCCCAGCCCATGCTTGCGGGCCACATTGGTCACAAACACACATTGTGACCCTCAGCCTGAGCCCAGTCCTCAGGTAAGGCCTCTCGGGGCCTATATGAAGAGACAGCATATTGGGCTTGCCATGCCCCTAGGCCCCAATTTTTAACCATAGTTCGGGTTGTCCCTTCACTCTTCCCCAGGGCTCTGCTTTGGAATTCCTCTTTTGGTGGGACACCTGAAATAACAAACCTGAAAGGAGTCCTCCCATCCCACAGATTCACGAAAAACAATTGGGATCGGGCCAAATCCACAGAGAGGAAGATTCGTCCATGGCCCATGAGACCTCCCCAACATTCCACGGCCATCGCTGAAACAAAATCCAGAGACAAAAGCCTGAGCAAGCGCCTCAGACTCGCTCATTCTTCATATCCTGAAGAGTTCTTCTCATGGTTTGTAGATCGGGCGTGCCATACCTACGTCCCCAAACTTAAGCTGAGTTTGTGTTTTCAGTCTTCTGTCCTCAAAGTCCTGGGCCACACTCCCTCCAGGCTGGGGCCCCTGGAGCCACACATTAGGACTGCCCCAACCAATCCATGGGAATTCTGCCCATTCCATTGTCAAAAATCGTACAAATTAGGAGAACCCTCCAAAGTCCCTGAGGCCATCCCAATAGTGTAGGTCGCCCGGGACAAAAAATGGCAGTTGATACAGGCTGAGCATCTACCTCCACTCATCTACCTCCACTCATACCAAGAAGATTGAACCAGACAGGACCCGAGGCCATTATCGGATCCATTGCTTTGGTTTACAGGCATGTCTCCTCAAAAGCCTGGATTCCAATACCAGCAGAGGGGATTTCCTGAGGCACCCATCAGAACAAATCTCATCTCCACAAGGAAACTTGTGCATGGGAGCTTTGCCAAAGCTTAGGAGAATACTTCAGGGTCCCGGTGCCACCTCCCCATTCCAAAGCCCGCATGGACACAAACACACGTTAGGACCCATCCTCTGGAAAGTGCATTTCAACTCAGCCACCCCGGTTGCTCCCGCAGATCCATTAGATCTAAACTGTCTTGTTGCTAGGAGACAATTGGAAGGCGAGGCAGACTTCCCAGGCATCCATCCTCGAACTGTGCTCTGTAGTCATTCCATATGGGATGTCCTGGAGCTGTCCAGCAGGTCTCAATTGTCCTGCAGAAGGAATCCTTGAAGGGTGCATCCCACATCTCCCAATGTGGAAAACCTCCATGGCCTCGAGATTCCGCTCCCTTCATGAAGGGGCCGTCATGCACAGAAACTCCAACCTAAGCCAACGTCGGATCCTCGCCCTGACTTCAGATGCATGAGATATTGGTTCAGATCTGCAGGGGGTACCTGCCGTGCCCTCACCCTGAATCCGAAGTCTAGCTTGTGTTCTCAGACTTCCGTCCTCACTCTCCTGGCCCCGAAGCCCTCAAGTTTGGCAATTCTGGACCGACAATGAAGCACTCTGCCTGCCCTCTAGAAAAAATATATTGCCTAATGAGCAGCCCAGGCAGCCTAAATGAAGATAAACCTACACGGCACTCGAATGTACCCAAATTATATAGTCTAACCTGGGCACTAATGCAGTGTCTGACACAACCTGAGCCCGGACCTGCTGACCAACACCCAGACAGCTGACCGCACGCTCAGCACATCAGACCCGCCATGGCCTTAGGTCATCATCTCTTCCCTACCTCAGTTTTCAGGCTTCAGAACCTAGACCTTATCTCCAATCACTGCCCACGGGTGACTGTGATGCAGAAATCAGTACTCTTCCTGACCCATGGCAAGAAACCTTGTGGTTGGCATGTTGTCCAACGTTCAGTTAGGAGAAACCAGCATTCACCTGAGGCCCCGCCCATTCTTGAGTGCGACGAGAACATGAACACGCATTGTGACCTCAGCGTGAGTCCAGTCCTCTAGTAAGTCCTCTCAGTGGCTTGACCATTAGATGTCATAATGGGCTTGACATGTCCCTAGTCCCCAATTTTTAACCAGATTTCTGGTTGTCCAGTCGCCCCACCCCAGGGCTCTCCTCTGGAATCCCTCATTTGGTGGGACATCGGAGGTTGAAAAACAAAATGAAACAAAACGACAACAACAACAAAAAAACGGACTTCTTCCATTCCCAGAATGGCCCCAAACTCTTTGGACGGGACCAAACCCCCAGAGAGTAAGACTCGTCCATTTCCCATGAAGTCACACGGCAATTTCACGACCATGAGTGACACGATATCCAGAGACAAAAACTTGAGCAAGAGCCTCACACTCGCCCTTTTTTCATAACCCGAAGTGTTCTCCTCATGGTCTGTAGATCAGTCCTGCCATACCTATGACCCAAAACATAAGCCGAGTTTGTGTTTTCAGACAACTGTCCAAACAGCTCTGGCCTACACACCCTACAGGCTCAGGTCCCTGGAGCCAAACCTGAGGACTGTACTTGCCCTCTCCAAGGGAATTGTATGTGCCCATTCCAATGGCCACAACCCTACTAGTAGGTTAACCTCCAAAGTCCCTGAGGCCATCCCAAGAGTTGTGGCTTCCCAGGACAAACAGGGGCAATCTGAGCCCATCTGAGCACCTACCTGCACTCAGACCCGTAGACTGATGTCCCCAGAGGTAAAAAGGAACGAACAGGCCCCTAGGCACTAATCGGATCCATTGCTTTGGTTTCCAGGCATCTCTCCTCAGAGGCCTGGATTTCAATACCAGCATATGGCTGTTTCTTGACTCACCCATCAGAACAAATCTCATCTACACATGGGAAACATGCACGTTGGAGCTGTGTCAAAGCCTCTGTTTAGGAGAACCCTTCAGGGCCCAGGGCCACCGCTTCATTCCAAGGTCTCCATAGACACAAAAACATATTAGGACACATCCACAGGAGAGTCCATTTCAACTCAGCCTCCTCGGTTGCCCCCCACATCCAGCAGATCTAACCTGTCTTGTTGCTTGGAGACCATTGGAATGCGAGGTGGGCTACCCAGCCATCCATCCTTAGAACCCTGCTCGGAATCATTGGCCTGGAGCCAACCAACAGGTCTCAATTTCCTGCAGAAGAATCTTTGCAGTTTGGAGCTTCTCACAACTCCCATCGTGGGAAAACCCCCATGTCCTCGTGATCCAACCCCCTTCAAGAAAGGGCCATCAGGGCAGAAAGTCCAACCTGAGCGATCGTCTGATCCTTGCCCTGACTTCAGATGCACGAGATCTCCATTGAGGTCTGTTGACTGTGCCTGCCATATCCTCACCAGAAACCTAGGCCTAGCTTGGGTTCTCAGACTCCGTCCTCAGACTACTGGCCCACAAGCCCTCCAGTTTGGCAATCCAGAACTACAATGCCGCACTCTGCCTGCCCTACAGAAGTAAAATATTGCCCTCAGGGCTACCCCGAAACCCCAAATGAGGATCAACCTGCAGGCCATTCGGCTGTACCCCAAATATATAGGCTGACCTGGGCACTATTTCCCCTTCTGACCCAGCCTGAGCCTGGACCTCCTGGTCCCACCCAGACAGCTGGCCGCACACTGAGCACATCGGACCCGCCATGGCCTTAGGTCGTCATCTCTTCCCAACTGCGGTTTTCAGGCTCCAGAACCTAGACCTTATCTCCAACCACTGCCCAGGGTTGAAAATGATGCAGAAATCAGAACTCTTTCCCCATGGCAAGAAACCTTGTGGTTGGCATGTTGTCCAACGATCAGTGTAGTTGAAACAAGCGTGGCCCATGAGGCCCAGCCCATGCTTGCGGGCCACATTGGTCACAAACACACATTGTGACCCTCAGCCTGAGCCCAGTCCTCAGGTAAGGCCTCTCAGGGCCTATATGAAGAGACAGCATATTGGGCTTGCCATGCCCCTAGGCCCCAATTTTTAACCATAGTTCGGCGTGTCCCTTCACTCTTCCCCAGGGCTCTGCTTTGGAATTCCTCTTTTGGTGGGACACCTGAGGTAACAAACCTGAAAGGAGTCCTCCCATCCCACAGATTGACGAAATACAATTGGGATCGGGCCAAATCCACAGAGAGGAAGATTCGTCCATGGCCCATGAGACCTCCCCAACATTCCACGGCCATCGCTGAAACAAAATCCAGAGACAAAAGCCTGAGCAAGCGCCTCAGACTCGCTCATTCTTCATATTCTGAAGAGTTCTTCTCATGGTTTGTAGATCGGGCGTGCCATACCTACGTCCCCAAACTTAAGCTGAGTTTGTGTTTTCAGTCTTCTGTCCTCAAAGTCCTGGGCCACACTCCCTCCAGGCTGGGGCCCCTGGAGCCACACATAAGGACTGCCCCCACCCAATCCATGGGAATTCTGCCCATTCCATTGTCAAAAATCGTACAAATTAGGAGAACCCTCCAAAGACCCTGAGGCCATCACAATAGTGTAGGTCGCCCGGGACAAAAAAGGGCGGTTGATACCGGCTGAGCATCTACCTCCACTCATCTACCTCCACTCATACCAAGAAGATTGAACCAGACAGGACCCGAGGCCATTATCGGATCCATTGCTTTGGTTTACAGGCATGTCTCCTCAAAAGCCTGGATTCCAATACCAGCAGAGGGGATTTCCTGAGGCACCCATCAGAACAAATCTCGTCTCCACAAGGAGACTTGTGCATGGGTGCTATGCCAAAGCTTAGGAGAATACTTCAGGGTCCCGGTGCCACCTCCCCATTCCAAGGCCCTCATGGACACAAACACACGTTAGGACCCATCCTCTGGAAAGTGCATTTCAACTCAGCCACCCCGGTTGCTCCCGCAGATCCATTAGATCTAAACTGTCTTGTTGCTAGGAGCAATTGGAAGGCGAGGCGGACTTCCCAGGCATCCATCCTCGAACGGTGCTCTGGAGTCATTCCATATGGGATGTCCTGGAGCTGTCCAACAGGTCTCAATTGTCCCGCAGAGGAATCCTTGAAGGGGGCATCCCACATCTCCCAACGTGGAAAACCTCCATGGCCTCGAGATTCCGCTCCCTTTATGAAGGGGCCGTCATGCACAGAAACGCCAACCTGAGCCAACGTCGGATCCTCGCCCTGACTTCAGATGCATGAGATATTGGTTCAGATCTGCAGGGGGTACCTGCCGTGCCCTCACCCTGAATCCGAAGTCTAGCTTGTGTTCTCAGACTTCCGTCCTCACTCTCCTGACCCCGAAGCCCTGAAGTTGGCAATTCCGGACCGACAATGAAGCACTCTGCCTGCCCTCTAGAAAAAATATATTGCCTAATGAGCAGCCCAGGCAGCTTAAATGAAGATAAACCTACACGGCACTCGAATGTACCCAAATTATATAGTCTAACCTGGGCACTAATGCAGTGTCTGACACAACCTGAGCCCGGACCTGCTGACCAACACCTAGACAGCTGACAGCACGCTGAGCACATCAGACCCGCCATGGCCTTGGTCATCATCTCTTCCCTACCTCAGTTTTCAGGCTTCAGAACCTAGACCTTATCTCCAATCACTGCCCACGGGTGACTGTGATGCAGAAATCAGAACTCTTCCTGACCCATGGCAAGAAACCTTGTGGTTGGCATGTTGTCCAACGTTCAGTGTAGGAGAAAACAGCATTCACCCTGAGGCCCCGCCCATTCTTGAGTGCGACGAGAGCATAAACACGCATTGTGACCTCAGCGTGAGTCCTGTCCTCTAGTAAGTCCTCTCAGTGGCTGGACCATTAGATGTCATAATGGGCTTGACATGTCCCTAGTCCCCAATTTTTAACCAGATTTATGGTTGTCCAGTCGCCCCACCCCAGGGCTCTCCTCTGGAATCCCTCATTTGGTGGGACATCGGAGGTTGAAAAACAAAATGAAACAAATCGACAACAACAACAAAAAAACGGACTTCTTCCATTCCCAGAATGGCCCCAAACTCTTTGGACGGGACCAAACCCCCAGAGAGTAAGAGTCGTCCATTTCCCATGAAGTCACCCGGCAATTTCACGACCATGAGTGACACGATATCCAGAGACAAAAACTTGAGCAAGAGCCTCACACTCGCCCTTTTTTCATATCCCGAAGTGTTCTCCTCATGGTCTGTAGATCAGTCCTGCCATACCTATGACCCAAAACATAAGACGAGTTTGTGTTTTCAGACAACTGTCCAAACAGCTCTGGCCTACACACCCTACAGGCTCAGGGCCCTGGAGCCAAACCTGAGGACTGTACTTGCCCTCTCCAAGGGAATTGTATGTGCCCATTCCAATGGCCACAACCCTACTAGTAGGTTAACCTCCAAAGTCCCTGAGGCCATCCCAAGAGTTGTGGCTTCCCAGGACAAACAGGGGCAATCTGAGCCCATCTGAGCACCTACCTGCACGCAGACCCGTAGACTGATGTCCCCAGAGGTAAAAAGGAACGAACAGGCCCCTAGGCACTAATCGGATCCATTGCTTTGGTTTCCAGGCATCTCTCCTCAGAGGCCTGGATTTCAATACCAGCATATGGCTGTTTCTTGACTCACCCATCAGAACAAATCTCATCTACACATGGGAATCATGCACGTTGGAGCTGTGTCAAAGCCTCTGTTTAGGAGAACCCTTCAGGGCCCCAGGGCCACCGCTTCATTCCAAGGTCTCCATAGACACAAAAACATATTAGGACACATCCACAGGAGAGTCCATTTCAACTCAGCCTCCTCGGTTGCCCCCCACATCCAGCAGATCTAACCTGTCTTGTTGCTTGGAGACCATTGGAATGCGAGGTGGGCTACCCAGCCATCCATCCTTAGAACCCTGCTCGGAATCGTTGGCCTGGAGCCAACCAACAGGTCTCAATTGTCCTGCAGAAGAATCTTTGCAGTTTGGAGCTTCTCACAACTCCCATCGTGGGAAAACCCCCATGTCCTCGTTATCCAACCCCCTTCAAGAAAGGGCCATCAGGGCAGAAAGTCCAACCTGAGCGATCGTCTGATCCTTGCCCTGACTTCAGATGCACGAGATCTCGATTGAGGTCTGTTGACTGTGCCTGCCATATCCTCACCCAGAAACCTAGGCCTAGCTTGGGTTCTCAGACTCCGTCCTCAGACTACTGGCCCACAAGCCCTCCAGTTTGGCAATCCAGAACTACAATGCCGCACTCTGCCTGCCCTACAGAAGTAAAATATTGCCCTCAGGGCTACCCCGAATCCCCAAATGAGGATCAACCTGCAGGCCATTCGGCTGTACCCCAAATATATAGGCTGACCTGGGCACTATTTCCCCTTCTGACCCAGCCTGAGCCTGGACCTCCTGGTCCCACCCAGACAGCTGGCCGCACACTGAGCACATCGGACCCGCCATGGCCTTAGGTCGTCATCTCTTCCCAACTGCGGTTTTCAGGCTCCAGAACCTAGACCTTATCTCCAACCACTGCCCAGGGTTGAAAATGATGCAGAAATCAGAACTCTTTCCCCATGGCAAGAAACCTTGTGCTTGGCATGTTGTCCAACGTTCAGTGTAGTTGAAACAAGCTTGGCCCATGAGGCCCAGCCCATGCTTGCGGGCCACATTGGTCACAAACACACATTGTGACCCTCAGCCTGAGCCCAGTCCTCAGGTAAGGCCTCTCAGGGCCTATATGAAGAGACAGCATATTGGGCTTGCCATGCCCCTAGGCCCCAATTTTTAACCATAGTTCGGCGTGTCCCTTCACTCTTCCCCAGGGCTCTGCTTTGGAATTCCTCTTTTGGTGGGACACCTGAGGTAACAAACCTGAAAGGAGTCCTCCCATCCCACAGATTGACGAAAAACAATTGGGATCGGGCCAAATCCACAGAGAGGAAGATTCGTCCATGGCCCATGAGACCTCCCCAACATTCCACGGCCATCGCTGAAACAAAATCCAGAGACAAAAGCCTGAGCAAGCGCCTCAGACTCGCTCATTCTTCATATCCTGAAGATTTCTTCTCATGGTTTGTAGATCGGGCGTGCCATACCTACGTCCCCAAACTTAAGCTGAGTTTGTGTTTTCAGTCTTCTGTCCTCAAAGTCCTGAACCACACTCCCTCCAGGATGGGGCCCCTGGAGCCACACATTAAGACTGCCCCCACCCAATCCATGGGAATTCTGCCCATTCCATTCTCAAAAATCGTACAAATTAGGAGAACCCTCCAAAGTCCCTGAGGCCATCCCAATAGTGTAGGTCGCCCGGGACAAAAAAGGGCGGTTGATACCAGCTGAGCATCTACCTCCACTCATCTACCTCCACTCATACCAAGAAGATTGAACCAGACAGGACCCGAGGCCATTATCGGATCCATTGCTTTGGTTTACAGGCATGTCTCCTCAAAAGCCTGGATTCCAATACCAGCAGAGGGGATTTCCTGAGGCACCCATCAGAACAAATCTCGTCTCCACAAGGAAACTTGTGCATGGGAGCTATGCCAAAGCTTAGGAGAATACTTCAGGGTCCCGGTGCCACCTCCCCATTCCAAGGCCCTCATGGACACAAACACACGTTAGGACCCATCCTCTGGAAAGTGCATTTCAACTCAGCCACCCCGGTTGCTCCCGCAGATCCATTAGATCTAAACTGTCTTGTTGCTAGGAGACAATTGGAAGGCGAGGCAGACTTCCCAGGCATCCATCCTCGAACGGTGCTCTGGAGTCATTCCATATGGGATGTCCTGGAGCTGTCCAACAGGTCTCAATTGTCCCGCAGAAGGAATCCTTGAAGGGGGCATCCCACATCTCCCAACGTGGAAAACCTCCATGTCCTCGAGATTCCGCTCCCTTCATGAAGGGGCCGTCATGCACAGAAACGCCAACCTGAGCCAACGTCGGATCCTCGCCCTGACTTCAGATGCATGAGATATTGGTTCAGATCTGCAGGGGGTACCTGCCGTGCCCTCACCCTGAATCCGAAGTCTAGCTTGTGTTCTCAGACTTCCGTCCTCACTCTCCTGGCCCCGAAGCCCTCAAGTTTGGCAATTCCGGACCGACAATGAAGCACTCTGCCTGCCCTCTAGAAAAAATATATTGCCTAATGAGCAGCCCAGGCAGCTTAAATGAAGATAAACCTACACGGCACTCGAATGTACCCAAATTATATAGTCTAACCTGGGCACTAATGCAGTGTCTGACACAACCTGAGCCCGGACCTGCTGACCAACACCCAGACAGCTGACCGCACGCTGAGCACATCAGACCCGCCATGGCCTTAGGTCATCATCTCTTCCCTACCTCAGTTTTCAGGCTTCAGAACCTAGACCTTATCTCCAATCACTGCCCACGGGTGACTGTGATGCAGAAATCAGAACTCTTCCTGACACATGGCAAGAAACCTTGTGGTTGGCATGTTGTCCAACGTTCAGTGTAGGAGAAACCAGCATTCTCCCTGAGGCCGCGCCCATTCTTGAGTGCGAGGAGAGCATAAACACGCATTGTGACCTCAGCGTGAGTCCTGTCCTCTAGTAAGTCCTCTCAGTGGCTGGTCCATTAGATGTCATAATGGGCTTGACATGTCCCTAGTCCCCAATTTTTAACCAGATTTCTGGTTGTCCAGTCGCCCCACCCCAGGGCTCTCCTCTGGAATCCCCCATTTGGTGGGACATCTGAGGTTGAAAAACAAAATGAAACAAATCGACAACAACAACAAAAAAACGGACTTCTTCCATCCCCAGAATGACCCCAAACTCTTTGGACGGGACCGAACCCCCAGAGAGTAAGACTCGTCCATTTCCCATGAAGTCACACGGCAATTTCACGACCATGAGTGACACGATATCCAGAGACAAAAACTTGAGCAAGAGCCTCACACTCGCCCTTTTTTCATATCCCGAAGTGTTCTCCTCATGGTCTGTAGATCAGTCCTGCCATACCTATGACCCAAAACATAAGCCGAGTTTGTGTTTTCAGACAACTGTCCAAACAGCTCTGGCCTACACACCCTACAGGCTCAGGGCCATGGAGCCAAACCTGAGGACTGTACTTGCCCTCTCCAAGGGAATTGTATGTGCCCATTCCAATGGCCACAACCCTACTAGTAGGATAACCTCCAAAGTCCCTGAGGCCATCCCAAGAGTTGTGGCTTCCCAGGACAAACAGGGGCAATCTGAGCCCATCTGAGCACCTACCTGCACTCAGACCCGTAGACTGATGTCTTCAGAGGTAAAAAGGAACAAACAGGCCCCTAGGCACTAATCGGATCCATTGCTTTGGTTTCCAGGCATCTCTCCTCAGAGGCCTGGATTTCAATACCAGCATATGGCTGTTTCTTGACTCACCCATCAGAACAAATCTCATCTACACATGGGAATCATGCATGTTGGAGCTGTGTCAAAGCCTCTGTTTAGGAGAACCCTTCAGGGCCCCAGGGCCACCGCTTCATTCCAAGGTCTCCATAGACACAAAAACATATTAGGACACATCCACAGGAGAGTCCATTTCAACTCAGCCTCCTCGGTTGCCCCCCACATCCAGCAGATCTAACCTGTCTTGTTGCTTGGAGACCATTGGAATGCGAGGTGGGCTACCCAGCCATCCATCCTTAGAACCCTGCTCGGAATCGTTGGCCTTGAGCCAACCAACAGGTCTCAATTGTCCTGCAGAAGAATCTTTGCAGTTTGGAGCTTCTCACAACTCCCATCGTGGGAAAACCCCCATGTCCTCGTGATCCAACCCCCTTCAAGAAAGGGCCATCAGGGCAGAAAGTCCAACCTGAGCGATCGTCTGATCCTTGCCCTGACTTCAGATGCACGAGATCTCGATTGAGGTCTGTTGACTGTGCCTGCCATATCCTCACCCAGAAACCTAGGCCTAGCTTGGGTTCTCAGACTCCGTCCTCAGACTACTGGCCCACAAGCCCTCCAGTTTGGCAAACCAGAACTACAATGCCGCACTCTGCCTGCCCTACAGAAGTAAAATATTGCCCTCAGGGCTACCCGAAACCCCAAATGAGGATCAACCTGCAGGCCATTCGGCTGTACCCCAAACATATAGGCTGACCTGGGCACTATTTCCCCTTCTGACCCAGCCTGAGCCTGGACCTCCTGGTCCCACCCAGACAGCTGGCCGCACACTGAGCACATCGGACCCGCCATGGCCTTAGGTCGTCATCTCTTCCCAACTGCGGTTTTCAGGCTCCAGAACCTAGACCTTATCTCCAACCACTGCCCAGGGTTGAAAATGATGCAGAAATCAGAACTCTTTCCCCATGGCAAGAAACCTTGTGCTTGGCATGTTGTCCAACGTTCAGTGTAGTTGAAACAAGCATGGCCCATGAGGCCCAGCCCATGCTTGCGGGCCACATTGGTCACAAACACACATTGTGACCCTCAGCCTGAGCCCAGTCCTCAGGTAAGGCCTCTCAGGGCCTATATGAAGAGACAGCATATTGGGCTTGCCATGCCCTTAGGCCCCAATTTTTAACCATAGTTCGGGTTGTCCCTTCACTCTTCCCCAGGTCTCTGCTTTGGAATTCCTCTTTTGGTGGGACACCTGAGGTAACAAACCTGAAAGGAGTCCTCCCATCCCACAGATTGACGAAAAACAATTGGGATCGGGCCAAATCCACAGAGAGGAAGATTCGTCCATGGCCCATGAGACCTCCCCAACATTCCACGGCCATCGCTGAAACAAAATCCAGAGACAAAAGCCTGAGCAAGCGCCTCAGACTCGCTCATTCTTCATATCCTGAAGAGTTCTTCTCATGGTTTGTAGATCGGGCGTGCCATACCTACGTCCCCAAACTTAAGCTGAGTTTGTGTTTTCAGTCTTCTGTCCTCAAAGTCCTGGGCCACACTCCCTCCAGGCTGGGGCCCCTGGAGCCACACATTAGGACTTCCCCCACCCAATCCATGGGAATTCTGCCCATTCCATTGTCAAAAATCGTACAAATTAGGAGAACCCTCCAAAGTCCCTGAGGCCATCCCAATATTGTAGTTCGCCCGGGACAAAAAATGGGCGGTTGATACCGGCTGAGCATCTACCTCCACTCATCTACCCCCACTCATACCAAGAAGATTGAACCAGCAGGACCCGAGGCCATTATCGGATCCATTCCTTTGGTTTACAGGCATGTCTCCTCAAAAGCCTGGATTCCAATACCAGGAGAGGGGATTTCCTGAGGCACCCATCAGAACAAATCTCGTCTCCACAAGGAAACTTGTGCATGGGAGCTATGCCAAAGCTTAGGAGAATACTTCAGGGTCCCGGTGCCACCTCCCCATTCCAAGGCCCTCATGGACACAAACACACGTTAGGACCCATCCTCTGGAAAGTGCATTTAACTCAGCCACCCCGGTTGCTCCCGCAGAACCATTAGATCTAAACTGTCTTGTTGCTAGGAGACAATTGGAAGGCGAGGCAGACTTCCCAGGCATCCATCCTCGAACGGTGCTCTGGAGTCATTCCATATGGGATGTCCTGGAGCTGTCCAGCAGGTCTCAATTGTCCCGCAGAAGGAATCCTTGAAGGGGGCATCCCACATATCCCAACGTGGAAAACCTCCATGGCCTCGAGATTCCGCTCCCTTCATGAAGGGGCCGTCATGCACAGAAACTCCAACCTGAGCCAACGTCGGATCCTCGCCCTGACTTCAGATGCATGAGATATTGGTTCAGATCTGCAGGGGGTACCTGCCGTGCCCTCACCCTGAATCCGAAGTCTAGCTTGTGTTCTCAGACTTCCGTCCTCACTCTCCTGGCCCCGAAGCCCTCAAGTTTGGCAATTCCGGACCGACAATGAAGCACTCTGCCTGCCCTCTAGAAAAAATATATTGCCTAATGAGCAGCCCAGGCAGCTTAAATGAAGATAAACCTACACGGCACTCGAATGTACCCAAATTATATAGTCTAACCTGGGCACTAATGCAGTGTCTGACACAACCTGAGCCCGGACCTGCTGACCAACACCCAGACAGCTGACCGCACGCTGAGCACATCAGACCCGCCATGGCCTTAGGTCATCATCTCTTCCCTACCTCAGTTTTCAGGCTTCAGAACCTAGACCTTATCTCCAATCACTGCCCACGGGTGACTGTGATGCAGAAATCAGAACTCTTCCTGACCCATGGCAAGAAACCTTGTGGTTGGCATGTTGTCTAACCTTCAGTGTAGGAGAAACCAGCATTCACCCTGAGGCCCCGCCCATTCTGGAGTGCGACGAGAACATAAACACGCATTGTGACCTCAGCGTGAGTCCTGTCCTCTAGTAAGTCCTCTCAGTGGCTGGACCATTAGATGTCATAATGGGCTTGACATGTCCCTAGTCCCCAATTTTTAACCAGATTTCTGGTTGTCCAGTCGCCCCACCCCAGGGCTCTCCTCTGGAATCCCTCATTTGGTGGGACATCGGAGGTTGAAAAACAAAATGAAACAAATCGACAACAACAACAAAAAAACGGACTTCTTCCATCCCCAGAGTGACCCCAAACTCTTTGGACGGGACCGAACCCCCAGAGAGTAAGACTCGTCCATTTCCCATGAAGTCACCCGGCAATTTCACGACCATGAGTGACACGATATCCAGAGACAAAAACTTGAGCAAGAGCCTCACACTCGCCCTTTTTTCATATCCCGAAGTGTTCTCCTCATGGTCTGTAGATCAGTCCTGCCAACCTATGACCCAAAACATAAGCCGAGTTTGTGTTTTCAGACAACTGTCCAAACAGCTCTGGCCTACACACCCTACAGGCTCAGGGCCCTGGAGCCAAACCTGAGGACTGTACTTGCCCTCTCCAAGGGAATTGTATGTGCCCATTCCAATGGCCACAACCCTACTAGTAGGATAACCTCCAAAGTCCCTGAGGCCATCCCAAGAGTTGTGGCTTCCCAGGACAAACAGGGGCAATCTGAGCCCATCTGAGCACCTACCTGCACTCAGACCCGTAGACTGATGTCCCCAGAGGTAAAAAGGAACAAACAGGCCCCTAGGCACTAATCGGATCCATTGCTTTGGTTTCCAGGCATCTCTCCTCAGAGGCCTGGATTTCAATACCAGCATATGGCTGTTTCTTGACTCACCCATCAGAACAAATCTCATCTACACATGGGAATCATGCACGTTGGAGCTGTGTCAAAGCCTCTGTTTAGGAGAACCCTTCAGGGCCCCAGGGCCACCGCTTCATTCCAAGGTCTCCATAGACACAAAAACATATTAGGACACATCCACAGGAGAGTCCATTCCAACTCAGCCTCCTCGGTTGCCCCCCACATCCAGCAGATCTTACCTGTCTTGTTGCTTGGAGACCATTGGAATGCGAGGTGGGCTACCCAGCCATCCATCCTTAGAACCCTGCTCGGAATCGTTGGCCTGGAGCCAACCAACAGGTCTCAATTGTCCTGCAGAAGAATCTTTGCAGTTTGGAGCTTCTCACAACTCCCATCGTGGGAAAACCCCCATGTCCTCGTGATCCAACCCCCTTCAAGAAAGGGCCATCAGGGCAGAAAGTCCAACCTGAGCGATCGTCTGATCCTTGCCCTGACTTCAGATGCACGAGATCTCGATTGAGGTCTGTTGAATGTGCCTGCCATATCCTCACCCAGAAACCTAGGCCTAGCTTGGGTTCTCAGACTCCGTCCTCAGACTACTGGCCCACAAGCCCTCCAGTTTGGCAATCCAGAACTACAATGCCGCACTCTGCCTGCCCTACAGAAGTAAAATATTGCCCTCAGGGCTACCCCAAAACCCCAAATGAGGATCAACCTGCAGGCCATTCGGCTGTACCCCAAATATATAGGCTGACCTGGGCACTATTTCCCCTTCTGACCCAGCCTGAGCCTGGACCTCCTGGTCCCACCCAGACAGCTGGCCGCACACTGAGCACATCGGACCCGCCATGGCCTTAGGTCGTCATCTCTTCCCAACTGCGGTTTTCAGGCTCCAGAACCTAGACCTTATCTCCAACCACTGCCCAGGGTTGAAAATGATGCAGAAATCAGAACTCTTTCCCCATGGCAAGAAACCTTGTGGTTGGCATGTTGTCCAACGTTCAGTGTAGTTGAAACAAGCGTGGCCCATGAGGCCCAGCCCATGCTTGCGGGCCACATTGGTCACAAACACACATTGTGACCCTCAGCCTGAGCCCAGTCCTCAGGTAAGGCCTCTCAGGGCCTATATGAAGAGACAGCATATTGGGCTTGCCATGCCCCTAGGCCCCAATTTTTAACCATAGTTCGGGTTGTCCCTTCACTCTTCCCCAGGGCTCTGCTTTGGAATTCCTCTTTTGGTGGGACACCTGAGGTAACAAACCTGAAAGGAGTCCTCCCATCCCACAGATTGACGAAAAACAATTGGGATCGGGCCAAATCCACAGAGAGGAAGATTCGTCCATGGCCCATGAGACCTCCCCAACATTCCACGGCCATCGCTGAAACAAAATCCAGAGACAAAAGCCTGAGCAAGCGCCTCAGACTCGCTCATTCTTCATATCCTGAAGAGTTCTTCTCATGGTTTGTAGATCGGGCGTGCCATACCTACGTCCCCAAACTTAAGCTGAGTTTGTGTTTTCAGTCTTCTGTCCTCAAAGTCCTGGGCCACACTCCCTCCAGGCTGGGGGCCCTGGAGCCACACATTAGGACTGCCCCCACCCAATCCATGGGAATTCTGCCCATTCCATTCTCAAAAATCGTACAGATTAGGAGAACCCTCCAAAGTCCCTGAGGCCATCCCAATAGTGTAGGTCGCCCGGGACAAAAAAGGGCGGTTGATACAAGCTGAGCATCTACCTCCACTCATCTACCTCCACTCATACCAAGAAGATTGAACCAGACAGGACCCGAGGCCATTATCGGATCCATTGCTTTGGTTTACAGGCATGTCTCCTCAAAAGCCTGGATTCCAATACCAGCAGAGGGGATTTCCTGAGGCACCCATCAGAACAAATCTCGTCTCCACAAGGAAACTTGTGCATGGGAGCTATGCCAAAGCTTAGGAGAATACTTCAGGGTCCCGGTGCCACCTCCCCATTCCAAGGCCCTCATGGACACAAACACACGTTAGGACCCATCCTCTGGAAAGTGCATTTCAACTCAGCCACCCCGGTTGCTCCCGCAGATCCATTAGATCTAAACTGTCTTGTTGCTAGGAGACAATTGGAAGGCGAGGCAGACTTCCCAGGCATCCATCCTCGAACGGTGCTCTGGAGTCATTCCATATGGGATGTCCTGGAGCTGTCCAACAGGTCTCAATTGTCCCGCAGAAGGAATCCTTGAAGGGGGCATCCCACATCTCCCAACGTGGAAAACCTCCATGTCCTCGAGATTCCGCTCCCTTCATGAAGGGGCCGTCATGCACAGAAACGCCAAACTGAGCCAACGTCGGATTCTCGCCCTGACTTCAGATGCATGAGATATTGGTTCAGATCTGCAGGGGGTACCTGCCGTGCCCTCACCCTGAATCCGAAGTCTAGCTTGTGTTCTCAGACTTCCGTCCTCACTCTCCTGGCCCCGAAGCCCTCAAGTTTGGCAATTCCGGACCGACAATGAAGCACTCTGCCTGCCCTCTAGAAAAAATATATTGCCTAATGAGCAGCCCAGGCAGCTTAAATGAAGATAAACCTACACGGCACTCGAATGTACCCAAATTATATAGTCTAACCTGGGCACTAATGCAGTGTCTGACACAACCTGAGCCCGGACCTGCTGACCAACACCCAGACAGCTGACCGCACGCTGAGCACATCAGACCCGCCATGGCCTTAGGTCATCATCTCTTCCCTACCTCAGTTTTCAGGCTTCAGAACCTAGACCTTATCTCCAATCACTGCCCACGGGTGACTGTGATGTAGAAATCAGAACTCTTCCTGACCCATGGCAAGAAACCTTGTGGTTGGCATGTTGTCCAACGTTCAGTGTAGGAGATACCAGCATTCTCCCTGAGGCCTCGCCCATTCTTGAGTGCGAGGAGAGCATAAAGACGCATTGTGACCTCAGCGTGAGTCCTGTCCTCTAGTAAGTCCTCTCAGTGGCTGGACCATTAGATGTCATAATGGGCTTGACATGTCCCTAGTCCCCAATTTTTAACCAGATTTCTGGTTGACAAGTCGCCCCACCCCAGGGCTCTCCTCTGGAATCCCTCATTTGGTGGGACATCTGAGGTTGAAAAACAAAATGAAACAAATCGACAACAACAACAAAAAAACGGACTTCTTCCATCCCCAGAATGACCCCAAACTCTTTGGACGGGACCGAACCCCCAGAGAGTAAGACTCGTCCATTTCCCATGAAGTCACCCGGCAATTTCACGACCATGAGTGACACGATATCCAGAGACAAAAACTTGAGCAAGAGCCTCACACTCGCCCTTTTTTCATATCCCGAAGTGTTCTCCTCATGGTCTGTAGATCAGTCCTGCCAACCTATGACCCAAAACATAAGCCGAGTTTGTGTTTTCAGACAACTGTCCAAACAGCTCTGGCCTACACACCCTACAGGCTCAGGGCCCTGGAGCCAAACCTGAGGACTGTACTTGCCCTCTCCAAGGGAATTGTATGTGCCCATTCCAATGGCCACAACCCTACTAGTAGGATAACCTCCAAAGTCCCTGAGGCCATCCCAAGAGTTGTGGCTTCCCAGGACAAACAGGGGCAATCTGAGCCCATCTGAGCACCTACCTGCACTCAGACCCGTAGACTGATGTCCCCAGAGGTAAAAAGGAACAAACAGGCCCCTAGGCACTAATCGGATCCATTGCTTTGGTTTCCAGGCATCTCTCCTCAGAGGCCTGGATTTCAATACCAGCATATGGCTGTTTCTTGACTCACCCATCAGAACAAATCTCATCTACACATGGGAATCATGCACGTTGGAGCTGTGTCAAAGCCTCTGTTTAGGAGAACCCTTCAGGGCCCCAGGGCCACCGCTTCATTCCAAGGTCTCCATAGACACAAAAACATATTAGGACACATCCACAGGAGAGTCCATTTCAACTCAGCCTCCTCGGTTGCCCCCCACATCCAGCAGATCTAACCTGTCTTGTTGCTTGGAGACCATTGGAATGCGAGGTGGGCTACCCAGCCATCCATCCTTAGAACCCTGCTCGGAATCGTTGGCCTTGAGCCAACCAACAGGTCTCAATTGTCCTGCAGAAGAATCTTTGCAGTTTGGAGCTTCTCACAACTCCCATCGTGGGAAAACCCCCATGTCCTCGTGATCCAACCCCCTTCAAGAAAGGGCCATCAGGGCAGAAAGTCCAACCTGAGCGATCGTCTGATCCTTGCCCTGACTTCAGATGCACGAGATCTCGATTGAGGTCTGTTGACTGTGCCTGCCATATCCTCACCCAGAAACCTAGGCCTAGCTTGGGTTCTCAGACTCCGTCCTCAGACTACTGGCCCACAAGCCCTCCAGTTTGGCAATCCAGAACTACAATGCCGCACTCTGCCTGCCCTACAGAAGTAAAATATTACCCTCAGGGCTACCCGAAACCCCAAATGAGGATCAATCTGCAGGCCATTCGGCTGTACCCCAAACATATAGGCTGACCTGGGCACTATTTCCCCTTCTGACCCAGCCTGAGCCTGGACCTCCTGGTCCCACCCAGACAGCTGGCTGCACACTGAGCACATCGGACCCGCCATGGCCTTAGGTCGTCATCTCTTCCCAACTGCGGTTTTCAGGCTCCAGACCTAGACCTTATCTCCAACCACTGCCCAGGGTTGAAAATGATGCAGAAATCAGAACTCTTTCCCCATGGCAAGAAACCTTGTGGTTGGCATGTTGTCCAACGTTCAGTGTAGTTGAAACAAGCGTGGCCCATGAATCCCAGCCCATGCTTGCGGGCCACATTGGTCACAAACACACATTGTGACCCTCAGCCTGAGCCCAGTCCTCAGGTAAGGCCTCTCAGGGCCTATATGAAGAGACAGCATATTGGGCTTGCCATGCCCCTAGGCCCCAATTTTTAACCATAGTTCGGGTTGTCCCTTCACTCTTCCCCAGGTCTCTGCTTTGGAATTCATCTTTTGGTGGGACACCTGAGGTAACAAACCTGAAAGGAGTCCTCCCATCCCACAGATTGACGAAAAACAATTGGGATCGGGCCAAATCCACAGAGAGGAAGATTCGTCCATGGCCCATGAGACCTCCCCAACATTCCACGGCCATCGCTGAAACAAAATCCAGAGACAAAAGCCTGAGCAAGCGCCTCAGACTCGCTCATTCTTCATATCCTGAAGAGTTCTTCTCATGGTTTGTAGATCGGGCGTGCCATACCTACGTCACCACACTTAAGCTGAGTTTGTGTTTTCAGTCTTCTGTCCTCAAAGTCCTGGGCCACACTCCCTCCAGGCTGGGGCCACTGTAGCCACACATTAGGACTGCCCCCACCCAATCCATGGGAATTCTGCCCATTCCATTGTCAAAAATCGTACAAATTAGGAGAACCCTCCAAAGTCCCTGAGGCCATCCCAATAGTGTAGTTCGCCCGGGACAAAAAAAGGGCGGTTGATACCGGCTGAGCATCTACCTCCACTCATCTACCCCCACTCATACCAAGAAGATTGAACCAGACAGGACCCGAGGCCATTATCGGATCCATTGCTTTGGTTTACAGGCATGTCTCCTCAAAAGCCTGGATTCCAATACCAGGAGAGGGGATTTCCTGAGGCACCCATCAGAACAAATCTCGTCTCCACAAGGAAACTTGTGCATGGGAGCTATGCCAAAGCTTAGGAGAATACTTCAGGGTCCCGGTGCCACCTCCCCATTCCAAGGCCCTCATGGACACAAACACACGTTAGGACCCATCCTCTGGAAAGTGCATTTCAACTCAGCCACCCCGGTTGCTCCCGCAGATCCATTAGATCTAAACTGTCTTGTTGCTAGGAGACAATTGGAAGGCGAGGCAGACTTCCCAGGCATCCATCCTCGAACGGTGCTCTGGAGTCATTCCATATGGGATGTCCTGGAGCTGTCCAGCAGGTCTCAATTGTCCCGCAGAAGGAATCCTTGAAGGGGGCATCCCACATATCCCAACGTGGAAAACCTCCATGGCCTCGAGATTCCGCTCCCTTCATGAAGGGGCCGTCATGCACAGAAACTCCAACCTGAGCCAACGTCGGATCCTCGCCCTGACTTCAGATGCATGAGATATAGGTTCAGATCTGCAGGGGGTACCTGCCGTGCCCTCACCCTGAATCCGAAGTCTAGCTTGTGTTCTCAGACTTCCGTCCTCACTCTCCTGGCCCCGAAGCCCTCAAGTTTGGCAATTCCGGACCGACAATGAAGCACTCTGCCTGCCCTCTAGAAAAAATATATTGCCTAATGAGCAGCCCAGGCAGCTTAAATGAAGATAAACCTACACGGCACTCGAATGTACCCAAATTATATAGTCTAACCTGGGCACTAATGCAGTGTCTGACACAACCTGAGCCCGGACCTGCTGACCAACACCCAGACAGCTGACCGCACGCTGAGCACATCAGACCCGCCATGGCCTTAGGTCATCATCTCTTCCCTACCTCAGTTTTCAGGCTTCAGAACCTAGACCTTATCTCCAATCACTGCCCACGGGTGACTGTGATGCAGAAATCAGAACTCTTCCTGACCCATGGCAAGAAACCTTGTGGTTGGCATGTTGTCCAACGTTCAGTGTAGGAGAAACCAGCATTCTCCCTGTGGCCGCGCCCATTCTTGAGTGCGAGGAGAGCATAAAGACGCATTGTGACCTCAGCGTGAGTCCTGTCCTCTAGTAAGTCCTCTCAGTGGCTGGACCATTAGATGTCATAATGGGCTTGACATGTCCCTAGTCCCCAATTTTTAACCAGATTTCTGGTTGTCCAGTCGCCCCACTCCAGGGCTCTCCTCTGGAATCCCTCATTTGGTGGGACATCTGAGGTTGAAAAACAAAATGAAACAAATCGACAACAACAACAAAAAAACGGACTTCTTCCATCCCCAGAATGACCCCAAACTCTTTGGACGGGACCGAACCCCCAGAGAGTAAGACTCGTCCATTTCCCATGAAGTCACCCGGCAATTTCACGACCATGAGTGACACGATATCCAGAGACAAAAACTTGAGCAAGAGCCTCACACTCGCCCTTTTTTCATATCCCGAAGTGTTCTCCTCATGGTCTGTAGATCAGTCCTGCCATACCTATGACCCAAAACATAAGCCGAGTTTGTGTTTTCAGACAACTGTCCAAACAGCTCTGGCCTACACACCCTACAGGCTCAGGGCCCAGGAGCCAAACCTGAGGACTGTACTTGCCCTCTCCAAGGGAATTGTATGTGCCCATTCCAATGGCCACAACCCTACTAGTAGGATAACCTCCAAAGTCCCTGAGGCCATCCCAATAGTTGTGGCTTCCCAGGACAAACAGGGGCAATCTGAGCCCATCTGAGCACCTACCTGCACTCAGACCCGTAGACTGATGTCCCCAGAGGTAAAAAGGTACGAACAGGCCCCTAGGCACTAATCGGATCCATTGCTTTGGTTTCCAGGCATCTCTCCTCAGAGGCCTGGATTTCAATACCAGCATATGGCTGTTTCTTGACTCACCCATCAGAACAAATCTCATCTACACATGGGAATCATGCACGTTGGAGCTGTGTCAAAGCCTCTGTTTAGGAGAACCCTTCAGGGCCCCAGGGCCACCGCTTCATTCCAAGGTCTCCATAGACACAAAAACATATTAGGACACATCCACAGGAGAGTCCATTTCAACTCAGCCTCCTCGGTTGCCCCCCACATCCAGCAGATCTTACCTGTCTTGTTGCTTGGAGACCATTGGAATGCGAGGTGGGCTACCCAGCCATCCATCCTTAGAACCCTGCTCGGAATCGTTGGCCTGGAGCCAACCAACAGGTCTCAATTGTCCTGCAGAAGAATCTTTGCAGTTTGGAGCTTCTCACAACTCCCATCGTGGGAAAACCCCCATGTCCTCGTGATCCAACCCCCTTCAAGAAAGGGCCATCAGGGCAGAAAGTCCAACCTGAGCGATCGTCTGATCCTTGCCCTGACTTCAGATGCACGAGATCTCGATTGAGGTCTGTTGACTGTGCCTGCCATATCCTCACCCAGAAACCTAGGCCTAGCTTGGGTTCTCAGACTCCGTCCTCAGACTACTGGCCCACAAGCCCTCCAGTTTGGCAATCCAGAACTACAATGCCGCACTCTGCCTGCGCTACAGAAGTAAAATATTGCCCTCAGGGCTACCCCAAAACCCCAAATGAGGATCAACCTGCAGGCCATTCGGCTGTACCCCAAATATATAGGCTGACCTGGGCACTATTTCCCCTTCTGACCCAGTCTGAGCCTGGACCTCCTGGTCCCACCCAGACAGCTGGCCGCACACTGAGCACATCGGACCTGCCATGGCCTTAGGTCGTCATCTCTTCCCAACTGCGGTTTTCAGGCTCCAGAACCTAGACCTTATCTCCAACCACTGCCCAGGGTTGAAAATGATGCAGAAATCAGAACTCTTTCCCCATGGCAAGAAACCTTGTGGTTGGCATGTTGTCCAACGTTCAGTGTAGTTGAAACAAGCGTGGCCCATGAGGCCCAGCCCATGCTTGCGGGGCACATTGGTCACAAACACACATTGTGACCCTCAGCCTGAGCCCAGTCCTCAGGTTAGGCCTCTCAGGGCCTATATGAAGAGACAGCATATTGGGCTTGCCATGCCCCTAGGCCCCAATTTTTAACCATAGTTCGGGTTGTCCCTTCACTCTTCCCCAGGGCTCTGCTTTGGAATTCCTCTTTTGGTGGGACACCTGAGGTAACAAACCTGAAAGGAGTCCTCCCATCCCACAGATTGACGAAAAACAATTGGGATCGGGCCAAATCCACAGAGAGGAAGATTCGTCCATGGCCCATGAGACCTCCCCAACATTCCACGGCCATCGCTGAAACAAAATCCAGAGACAAAAGCCTGAGCAAGCGCCTCAGACTCGCTCATTCTTCATATCCTGAAGAGTTCTTCTCATGGTTTGTAGATCGGGCGTGCCATACCTACGTCCCCAAACTTAAGCTGAGTTTGTGTTTTCAGTCTTCTGTCCTCAAAGTCCTGGGCCACACTCCCTCCAGGCTGGGGCCCCTGGAGCCACACATTAGGACTGCCCCCACCCAATCCATGGGAATTCTGCCCATTCCATTGTCAAAAATCGTACAAATTAGGAGAACCCTCCAAAGTCCCTGAGGCCATCCCAATAGTGTAGGTCTCCGGGGACAAAAAAAGGGCCGTTGATACCGGCTGAGCATCTACCTCCACTCATCTACCTCCACTCATACCAAGAAGATTGAACCAGACAGGACCCGAGGCCATTATCGGATCCATTCCTTTGGTTTACAGGCATGTCTCCTCAAAAGCCTGGATTCCAATACCAGGAGAGGGGATTTCCTGAGGCACCCATCAGAACAAATCTCGTCTCCACAAGGAAACTTGTGCATGGGAGCTATGCCAAAGCTTAGGAGAATACTTCAGGGTCCCGGTGCCACCTCCCCATTCCAAGGCCCTCATGGACACAAACACACGTTAGGACCCATCCTCTGGAAAGTGCATTTCAACTCAGCCACCCCGGTTGCTCCCGCAGATCCATTAGATCTAAACTGTCTTGTTGCTAGGAGACAATTGGAAGGCGAGGCAGACTTCCCAGGCATCCATCCTCGAAAGGTGCTCTGGAGTCATTCCATATGGGATGTCCTGGAGCTGTCCAACAGGTCTCAATTGTCCCGCAGAAGGAATCCTTGAAGGGGGCATCCCACATCTCCCAACGTGGAAAACCTCCATGGCCTCGAGATTCCGCTCCCTTCATGAAGGGGCCGTCATGCACAGAAACTCCAACCTGAGCCAACGTCGGATCCTCGCCCTGACTTCAGATGCATGAGATATTGGTTCAGATCTGCAGGGGGTACCTGCCGTGCCCTCACCCTGAATCCGAAGTCTAGCTTGTGTTCTCAGACTTCCGTCCTCACTCTCCTGGCCCCGAAGCCCTCAAGTTTGGCAATTCCGGACCGACAATGAAGCACTCTGCCTGCCCTCTAGAAAAAATATATTGCCTAATGAGCAGCCCAGGCAGCTTAAATGAAGATAAACCTACACGGCACTCGAATGTACCCAAATTATATAGTCTAACCTGGGCACTAATGCAGTGTCTGACACAACCTGAGCCCGGACCTGCTGACCAACACCCAGACAGCTGACCGCACGCTGAGCACATCAGACCCGCCATGGCCTTAGGTCATCATCTCTTCCCTACCTCAGTTTTCAGGCTTCAGAACCTAGACCTTATCTCCAATCACTGCCCACGGGTGACTGTGATGCAGAAATCAGAACTCTTCCTGACCCATGGCAAGAAACCTTGTGGTTGGCATGTTGTCCAACGTTCAGTGTAGGAGAAACCAGCATTCTCCCTGAGGCCGCGCCCATTCTTGAGTGCGTGAGAGCATAAAGACGCATTGTGACCTCAGCGTGAGTCCTGTCCTCTAGTAAGTCCTCTCAGTGGCTGGACCATTAGATGTCATAATGGGCTTGACATGTCCCAAGTCCCCAATTTTTAACCAGATTTCTGGTTGTCCAGTCGCCCCACCCCAGGGCTCTCCTCTGGAATCCCTCATTTGGTGGGACATCGGAGGTTGAAAAACAAAATGAAACAAATCGACAACAACAACAAAAAAACGGACTTCTTCCATCCCCAGAATGACCCCAAACTCTTTGGACGGGACCGAACCCCCAGAGAGTAAGACTCGTCCATTTCCCATGAAGTCACCCGGCAATTTCACGACCATGAGTGACACGATATCCAGAGACAAAAACTTGAGCAAGAGCCTCACACTCGCCCTTTTTTCATATCCCGAAGTGTTCTCCTCATGGTCTGTAGATCAGTCCTGCCATACCTATGACCCAAAACATAAGCCGAGTTTGTGTTTTCAGACAACTGTCCAAACAGCTCTGGCCTACACACCCTACAGGCTCAGGGCCCAGGAGCCAAACCTGAGGACTGTACTTGCCCTCTCCAAGGGAATTGTATGTGCCCATTCCAATGGCCACAACCCTACTAGTAGGATAACCTCCAAAGTCCCTGAGGCCATCCCAATAGTTGTGGCTTCCCAGGACAAACAGGGGCAATCTGAGCCCATCTGAGCACCTACCTGCACTCAGACCCGTAGACTGATGTCCCCAGAGGTAAAAAGGAACGAACAGGCCCCTAGGCACTAATCGGATCCATTGCTTTGGTTTCCAGGCTTCTCTCCTCAGAGGCCTGGATTTCAATACCAGCATATGGCTGTTTCTTGACTCACCCATCAGAACAAATCTCATCTACACATGGGAAACATGCACGTTGGAGCTGTGTCAAAGCCTCTGTTTAGAACCCTTCAGGGCCCCAGGGCCACCGCTTCATTCCAAGGTCTCCATAGACACAAAAACATATTAGGACACATCCACAGGAGAGTCCATTTCAACTCAGCCTCCTCGGTTGCCCCCCACATCCAGCAGATCTAACCTGTCTTGTTGCTTGGAGACCATTGGAATGCGAGGTGGGCTACCCAGCCATCCATCCTTAGAACCCTGCTCGGAATCGTTGGCCTGGAGCCAACCAACAGGTCTCAATTGTCCTGCAGAAGAATCTTTGCAGTTTGGAGCTTCTCACAACTCCCATCGTGGGAAAACCCCCATGTCCTCGTGATCCAACCCCCTTCAAGAAAGGGCCATCAGGGCAGAAAGTCCAACCTGAGCGATCGTCTGATCCTTGCCCTGACTTCAGATGCACGAGATCTCGATTGAGGTCTGTTGACTGTGCCTGCCATATCCTCACCCAGAAACCTAGACCTAGCTTGGGTTCTCAGACTCCGTCCTCAGACTACTGGCCCACAAGCCCTCCAGTTTGGCAATCCAGAACTACAATGCCGCACTCTGCCTGCCCTACAGAAGTAAAATATTGCCCTCAGGGCTACCCCGAAACCCCAAATGAGGATCAACCTGCAGGCCATTCGGCTGTACCCCAAACATATAGGCTGACCTGGGCACTATTTCCCCTTCTGACCCAGCCTGAGCCTGGACCTCCTGGTCCCACCCAGACAGCTGGCCGCACACTGAGCACATCAGACCCGCCATGGCCTTAGGTCGTCATCTCTTCCCAACTGCGGTTTTCAGGCTCCAGACCTAGACCTTATCTCCAACCACTGCCCAGGGTTGAAAATGATGCAGAAATCAGAACTCTTTCCCCATGGCAAGAAACCTTGTGGTTGGCATGTTGTCCAACGTTCAGTGTAGTTGAAACAAGCGTGGCCCATGAGGCTTAACCCATGCTTGCGGGCCACATTGGTCACAAACACACATTGTGACCCTCAGCCTGAGCCCAGTCCTCAGGTAAGGCCTCTCAGGGCCTATATGAAGAGACAGCATATTGGGCTTGCCATGCCCCTAGGCCCCAATTTTTAACCATAGTTCGGGTTGTCCCTTCACTCTTCCCCAGGGCTCTGCTTTGGAATTCCTCTTTTGGTGGGACACCTGAGGTAACAAACCTGAAAGGAGTCCTCCCATCCCACAGATTGACGAAAAACAATTGGGATCGGGCCAAATCCACAGAGAGGAAGATTCTTCCATGGCCCATGAGACCTCCCCAACATTCCACGGCCATCGCTGAAACAAAATCCAGAGACAAAAGCCTGAGCAAGCGCCTCAGACTCGCTCATTCTTCATATCCTGAAGAATTCTTCTCATGGTTTGTAGATCGGGCGTGCCATACCTACGTCCCCAAACTTAAGCTGAGTTTGTGTTTTCAGTCTTCTGTCCTCAAAGTCCTGGGCCACACTCCCTCCAGGCTGGGGCCCCTGGAGCCACACATTAGGACTGCCCCCACCCAATCCATGGGAATTCTGCCCATTCCATTGTCAAAAATCGTACAAATTAGGAGAACCCTCCAAAGTCCCTGAGGCCATCCCAATAGTGTAGGTCTCCCAGGACAAAAAAGGGCCGTTGATACCGGCTGAGCATCTACCTCCACTCATCTACCTCCACTCATACCCAGAAGATTGAACCAGACAGGACCCGAGGCCATTATCGGATCCATTGCTTTGGTTTACAGGCATGTCTCCTCAAAAGCCTGCATTCCAATACCAGCAGAGGGGATTTCCTGAGGCACCCATCAGAACAAATCTCGTCTCCACAAGGAAACTTGTGCATGGGAGCTATGCCAAAGCTTAGGAGAATACTTCAGGGTCCCGGTGCCACCTCCCCATTCCAAGGCCCTCATGGACACAAACACACGTTAGGACCCATCCTCTGGAAAGTGCATTTCAACTCAGCCACCCCGGTTGCTCCCGCAGATCCATTAGATCTAAACTGTCTTGTTGCTAGGAGACAATTGGAAGGCGAGGCAGACTTCCCAGGCATCCATCCTCGAACGGTGCTCTGGAGTCATTCCATATGGGATGTCCTGGAGCTGTCCAGCAGGTCTCAATTGTCCTGCAGAAGGAATCCTTGAAGGGGGCATCCCACATCTCCCAACGTGGAAAACCTCCATGGCCTCGAGATTCCGCTCCCTTCATGAAGGGGCCGTCATGCACAGAAACTCCAACCTGAGCCAACGTCGGATCCTCGCCCTGACTTCAGATGCATGAGATATTGGTTCAGATCTGCAGGGGGTACCTGCCGTGCCCTCACCCTGAATCCGAAGTCTAGATTGTGTTCTCAGACTTCCGTCCTCACTCTCCTGGCCCCGAAGCCCTCAAGTTTGGCAATTCCGGACCGACAATGAAGCACTCTGCCTGCCCTCTAGAAAAAATATATTGCCTAATGAGCAGCCCAGGCAGCTTAAATGAAGATAAACCTACACGGCACTCGAATGTACCCAAATTATATAGTCTAACCTGGGCACTAATGCAGTGTCTGACACAACCTGAGCCCGGACCTGCTGACCAACACCCAGACAGCTGACCGCACGCTGAGCACATCAGACCCGCCATGGCCTTAGGTCATCATCTCTTCCCTACCTCAGTTTTCAGGCTTCAGAACCTAGACCTTATCTCCAATCACTGCCCACGGGTGACTGTGATGCAGAAATCAGAACTCTTCCTGACCCATGGCAAGAAACCTTGTGGTTGGCATGTTGTCCAACGTTCAGTGTAGGAGAAACCAGCATTCACCCTGAGGCCCCGCCCATTTTTGAGTGCGACGAGAACATAAACACGCATTGTGACCTCAGCGTGAGTCCTGTCCTCTAGTAAGTCCTCTCAGTGGCTGGACCATTAGATGTCATAATGGGCTTGACATGTCCCTAGTCCCCAATTTTTAACCAGATTTCTGGTTGTCCAGTCGCCCCACCCCAGGGCTCTCCTCTGGAATCCCTCATTTGGTGGGACATCGGAGGTTGAAAAACAAAATGAAACAAATCGACAACAACAACAAAAAAACGGACTTCTTCCATCCCCAGAGTGACCCCAAACTCTTTGGACGGGACCGAACCCCCAGAGAGTAAGACTCGTCCATTTCCCATGAAGTCACCCGGCAATTTCACGACCATGAGTGACACGATATCCAGAGACAAAAACTTGAGCAAGAGCCTCACACTCGCCCTTTTTTCATATCCCGAAGTGTTCCCCTCATGGTCTGTAGATCAGTCCTGCCATACCTATGACCCAAAACATAAGCCGAGTTTGTGTTTTCAGACAACTGTCCAAACAGCTCTGGCCTACACACCCTACAGGCTCAGGGCCCTGGAGCCAAACCTGAGGACTGTACTTGCCCTCTCCAAGGGAATTGTATGTGCCCATTCCAATGGCCACAACCCTACTAGTAGGATAACCTCCAAAGTCCCTGAGGCCATCCCAAGAGTTGTGGCTTCCCAGGACAAACAGGGGCAATCTGAGCCCATCTGAGCACCTACCTGCACTCAGACCCGTAGACTGATGTCCCCAGAGGTAAAAAGGAACGAACAGGCCCCTAGGCACTAATCGGATCCATTGCTTTGGTTTCCAGGCTTCTCTCCTCAGAGGCCTGGATTTCAATACCAGCATATGGCTGTTTCTTGACTCACCCATCAGAACAAATCTCATCTACACATGGGAAACATGCACGTTGGAGCTGTGTCAAAGCCTCTGTTTAGGAGAACCCTTCAGGGCCCCAGGGCCACCGCTTCATTCCAAGGTCTCCATAGACACAAAAACATATTAGGACACATCCACAGGAGAGTCCATTTCAACTCAGCCTCCTCGGTTGCCCCCCACATCCAGCAGATCTAACCTGTCTTGTTGCTTGGAGACCATTGGAATGCGAGGTGGGCTACCCAGCCATCCATCCTTAGAACCCTGCTCGGAATCGTTGGCCTGGAGCCAACCAACAGGTCTCAATTGTCCTGCAGAAGAATCTTTGCAGTTTGGAGCTTCTCACAACTCCCATCGTGGGAAAACCCCCATGTCCTCGTGATCCAACACCCTTCAAGAAAGGGCCATCAGGGCAGAAAGTCCAACCTGAGCGATCCTCTGATCCTTGCCCTGACTTCAGATGCACGAGATCTCGATTGAGGTCTGTTGACTGTGCCTGCCATATCCTAACCCAGAAACCTAGGCCTAGCTTGGGTTCTCAGACTCAGTCCTCAGACTACTGGCCCACAAGCCCTCCAGTTTGGCAATCCAGAACTACAATGCCGCACTCTGCCTGCCCTACAGAAGTAAAATATTGCCCTCAGGGCTACCCCGAAACCCCTAATGAGGATCAACCTGCAGGCCATTCGGCTGTACCCCAAACATATAGGCTGACCTGGGCACTATTTCCCCTTCTGACCCAGCCTGAGCCTGGACCTCCTGGTCCCACCCAGACAGCAGGCCGCACACTGAGCACATCGGACCCGCCATGGCCTTAGGTCGTCATCTCTTCCCAACTGCGGTTTTCAGGCTCCAGAACCTAGACCTTATCTCCAACCACTGCCCAGGGTTGAAAATGATGCAGAAATCAGAACTCTTTCCCCATGGCAGGAAACCTTGTGGTTGGCATGTTGTCCAACGTTCAGTGTAGTTGAAACAAGCGTGGCCCATGAGGCCCAGCCCATGCTTGCGGGCCACATTGGTCACAAACACACATTGTGACCCTCAGCCTGAGCCCAGTCCTCAGGTAAGGCCTCTCAGGGCCTATATGAAGAGACAGCATATTGGGCTTGCCATGCCCCTAGGCCCCAATTTTTAACCATAGTTCGGGTTGTCCCTTCACTCTTCCCCAGGGCTCTGCTTTGGAATTCCTCTTTTGGTGGGACACCTGAGGTAACAAACCTGAAAGGAGTCCTCCCATCCCACAGATTGACGAAAAACAATTGGGATCGGGCCAAATCCACAGAGAAGAAGATTCGTCCATGGCCCATGAGACCTCCCCAACATTCCACGGCCATCGCTGAAACAAAATCCAGAGACAAAAGCCTGAGCAAGCGCCTCAGACTCGCTCATTCTTCATATCCTGAAGAGTTCTTCTCATGGTTTGTAGATCGGGCGTGCCATACCTACGTCCCCAAACTTAAGCTGAGTTTGTGTTTTCAGTCTTCTGTCCTCAAAGTCCTGGGCCACACTCCTTCCAGGCTGGGGCCCCTGGAGCCACACATTAGGACTGCCCCCACCCAATCCATGGGAATTCTGCCCATTCCATTGTCAAAAATCGTACAAATTAGGAGAACCCTCCAAAGTCCCTGAGGCCATCCCAATAGTGTAGGTCTCCCAGGACAAAAAAAGGGCCGTTGATACCGGCTGAGCATCTACCTCCACTCATCTACCTCCACTCATACCAAGAAGATTGAACCAGACAGGACCCGAGGCCATTATCGGATCCATTGCTTTGGTTTACAGGCATGTCTCCTCAAAAGCCTGGATTCCAATACCAGCAGAGGGGATTTCCTGAGGCACCCATCAGAACAAATCTCGTCTCCACAAGGAAACTTGTGCATGGGAGCTATGCCAAAGCTTAGGAGAATACTTCAGGGTCCCGGTGCCACCTCCCCATTCCAAGGCCCTCATGGACACAAACACACGTTAGGACCCATCCTCTGGAAAGTGCATTTCAACTCAGCCACCCCGGTTGCTCCCGCAGATCCATTAGATCTAAACTGTCTTGTTGCTAGGAGACAATTGGAAGGCGAGGCAGACTTCCCAGGCATCCATCCTCGAACGGTGCTCGGGAGTCATTCCATATGGGATGTCCTGGAGCTGTCCAGCAGGTCTCAATTGTCCTGCAGAAGGAATCCTTGAAGGGGGCATCCCACATCTCCCAACGTGGAAAACCTCCATGGCCTCGAGATTCCGCTCCCTTCATGAAGGGGCCGTCATGCACAGAAACTCCAACCTGAGCCAACGTCGGATCCTCGCCCTGACTTCAGATGCATGAGATATTGGTTCAGATCTGCAGGGGGTACCTGCCGTGCCCTCACCCTGAATCCGAAGTCTAGCTTGTGTTCTCAGACTTCCGTCCTCACTCTCCTGGCCCCGAAGCCCTCAAGTTTGGCAGTTCCGGACCGACAATGAAGCACTCTGCCTGCCCTCTAGAAAAAATATATTGCCTAATGAGCAGCCCAGGCAGCCTAAATGAAGATAAACCTACACGGCACTCGAATGTACCCAAATTATATAGTCTATCCTGGGCACTAATGCAGTGTCTGACACAACCTGAGCCCGGACCTGCTGACCAACACCCAGACAGCTGACCGCACGCTGAGCACATCAGACCCGCCATGGCCTTAGGTCATCATCTCTTCCCTACCTCAGTTTTCAGGCTTCAGAACCTAGACCTTATCTCCAATCACTGCCCACGGGTGACTGTGATGCAGAAATCAGAACTCTTCCTGACCCATGGCAAGAAACCTTGTGGTTGGCATGTTGTCCAACGTTCAGTGTAGGAGAAACCAGCATTCACCCTGAGGCCCCGCCCATTCTGAAGTGCGACGAGAACATAAACACGCATTGTGACCTCAGCGTGAGTCCTGTCCTCTAGTAAGTCCTCTCAGTGGCTGGACCATTAGATGTCATAATGGGCTTGACATGTCCCTAGTCCCCAATTTTTAACCAGATTTCTGGTTGTCCAGTCGCCCCACCCCAGGGCTCTACTCTGGAATCCCTCATTTGGTGGGACATCGGAGGTTGAAAAACAAAATGAAACAAATCGACAACAACAACAAAAAAACGGACTTCTTCCATCCCCAGAGTGACCCCAAACTCTTTGGACGGGACCGAACCCCCAGAGAGTAAGACTCGTCCATTTCCCATGAAGTCACCCGGCAATTTCACGACCATGAGTGACACGATATCCAGAGACAAAAACTTGAGCAAGAGCCTCACACTCGCCCTTTTTTCATATCCCGAAGTGTTCTCCTCATGGTCTGTAGATCAGTCCTGCCATACCTATGACCCAAAACATAAGCCGAGTTTGTGTTTTCAGACAACTGTCCAAACAGCTCTGGCCTACACACCCTACAGGCTCAGGGCCCTGGAGCCAAACCTGAGGACTGTACTTGCCCTCACCAAGGGAATTGTATGTGCCCATTCCAATGGCCACAACCCTACTAGTAGGATAACCTCCAAAGTCCCTGAGGCCATCCCAAGAGTTGTGGCTTCCCAGGACAAACAGGGGCAATCTGAGCCCATCTGAGCACCTACCTGCACTCAGACCCGTAGACTGATGTCCCCAGAGGTAAAAAGGAACGAACAGGCCCCTAGGCACTAATCGGATCCATTGCTTTGGTTTCCAGGCTTCTCTCCTCAGAGGCCTGGATTTCAATACCAGCATATGGCTGTTTCTTGACTCACCCATCAGAACAAATCTCATCTACACATGGGAAATATGCACGTTGGAGCTGTGTCAAAGCCTCTGTTTAGGAGAACCCTTCAGGGCCCCAGGGCCACCGCTTCATTCCAAGGTCTCCATAGACACAAAAACATATTAGGACACATCCACAGGAGAGTCCATTTCAACTCAGCCTCCTAGGTTGCCCCCCACATCCAGCAGATCTTACCTGTCTTGTTGCTTGGAGACCATTGGAATGCGAGGTGGGCTACCCAGCCATCCATCCTTAGAACCCTGCTCGGAATCGTTGGCCTGGAGCCAACCAACAGGTCTCAATTGTCCTGCAGAAGAATCTTTGCAGTTTGGAGCTTCTCACAACTCCCATCGTGGGAAAACCCCCATGTCCTCGTGATCCAACCCCCTTCAAGAAAGGGCCATCAGGGCAGAAAGTCCAACCTGAGCGATCGTCTGATCCTTGCCCTGACTTCAGATGCACGAGTCCTCGATTGAGGTCTGTTGACTGTGCCTGCCATATCCTCACCCAGAAACCTAGGCCTAGCTTGGGTTCTCAGACTCCGTCCTCAGACTACTGGCCCACAAGCCCTCCAGTTTGGCAATCCAGAACTACAATGCCGCACTCTGCCTGCGCTACAGAAGTAAAATATTGCCCTCAGGGCTACCCCAAAACCCCAAATGAGGATCAACCTGCAGGCCATTCGGCTGTACCCCAAACATATAGGCTGACCTGGGCACTATTTCCCCTTCTGACCCAGCCTGAGCCTGGACCTCCTGGTCCCACCCAGACAGCTGGCTGCACACTGAGCACATCGGACCCGCCATGGCCTTAGGTCGTCATCTCTTCCCAACTGCGGTTTTCAGGCTCCAGAACCTAGACCTTATCTCCAACCACTGCCCAGGGTTGAAAATGATGCAGAAATCAGAACTCTTTCCCCATGGCAAGAAACCTTGTGGTTGGCATGTTGTCCAACGTTCAGTGTAGTTGAAACAAGCGTGGCCCATGAGGCCCAGCCCATGCTTGCGGGGCACATTGGTCACAAACACACATTGTGACCCTCAGCCTGAGCCCAGTCCTCAGGTAAGGCCTCTCAGGGCCTATATGAAGAGACAGCATATTGGGCTTGCCATGCCCCTAGGCCCCAATTTTTAACCATAGTTCGGGGTGTCCCTTCACTCTTCCCCAGGGCTCTGCTTTGGAAATCCTCTTTTGGTGGGACACCTGAGATAACAAACCTGAAAGGAGTCCTCCCATCCCACAGATTGACGAAAAACAATTGGGATCGGGCCAAATCCACAGAGAGGATGATTCGTCCATGACCCATGAGACTTCCCCAACATTCCACGGCCATCGCTGAAACAAAATCCAGAGACAAAAGCCTGAGCAAGCGCCTCAGACTCGCTCATTCTTCATATCCTGAAGAGTTCTTCTCATGGTTTGTAGATCGGGCGTGCCATACCTACGTCCCCAAACTTAAGCTGAGTTTGTGTTTTCAGTCTTCTGTCCTCAAAGTCCTGGGCCACACTCCCTCCAGGCTGGGGCCCCTGGAGCCACACATTAGGACTTCCCCCACCCAATCCATGGGAATTCTGCCCATTCCATTGTCAAAAATCGTACAAATTAGGAGAACCCTCCAAAGTCCCTGAGGCCATCCCAATAGTGTAGGTCGCCCGGGACAAAAAAGGGCGGTTGATACCGGCTGAGCATCTACCTCCACTCATCTACCTCCACTCATACCAAGAAGATTGAACCAGACAGGACCCGAGGCCATTATCGGATCCATTGCTTTGGTTTACAGGCATGTCTCCTCAAAAGCCTGGATGCCAATACCAGCAGAGGGGATTTCCTGAGGCACCCATCAGAACAAATCTCGTCTCCACAAGGAAACTTGTGCATGGGTGCTATGCCAAAGCTTAGGAGAATACTTCAGGGTCCCGGTGCCACCTCCCCATTCCAAGGCCCTCATGGACACAAACACACGTTAGGACCCATCCTCTGGAAAGTGCATTTCAACTCAGCCACCCCGGTTGCTCCCGCAGATCCATTAGATCTAAACTGTCTTGTTGCTAGGAGACAATTTGAAGGCGAGGCAGACTTCCCAGGCATCCATCCTCGAATGGTGCTCTGGAGTCATTCCAAATGGGATGTCCTGGGGCTGTCCAACAGGTCTCAATTGTCCCGCAATAGGAATCCTTGAAGGGGGCATCCCACATCTCCCAACGTGGAAAACCTCCATGGCCTCGAGATTCCGCTCCCTTCATGAAGGGGCCGTCATGCACAGAAACTCCAACCTGAGCCAACGTCGGATCCTCGCCCTGACTTCAGATGCATGAGATATTGGTTCAGATCTGCAGGGGGTACCTGCCGTGCCCTCACCCTGAATCCGAAGTCTAGCTTGTCTTCTCAGACTTCCGTCCTCACTCTCCTGGCCCCGAAGCCCTCATGTTTGGCAATTCCGGACCGACAATGAAGCACTCTGCCTGCCCTCTAAAAAAAATATATTGCCTAATGAGCAGCCCAGGCAGCCTAAATGAAGATAAACCTACACGGCACTCGAATGTACCCAAATTATATAGTCTAACCTGGGCACTAATGCACTGTCTGACACAACCTGAGCCCGGACCTGCTCACCAACACCCAGACACCTGACCGCACGTTGAGCACATCAGACCCGCCATGGCCTTAGGTCATCATCTCTTCCCTACCTCAGTTTTCAGGCTTCAGAACCTAGACCTTATCTCCAATCACTGCCCACGGGTGACTGTGATGCAGAAATCAGAACTCTTCCTGACCCATGGCAAGAAACCTTGTGGTTGGCATGTTGTCCAACGTTCAGTGTAGGAGAAACCAGCATTCTCCCTGAGGCCCCGCCCATTCTTGAGTGCGACGAGAGCATAAACACGCATTGTGACCTCAGCGTGAGTCCTGTCCTCTAGTAAGTCCTCTCAGTGGCTGGACCATTAGATGTCATAATGGGCTTGACATGTCCCTAGTCCCCAATTTTTAACCAGATTTCTGGTTGTCCAGTCGCCCCACTCCAGGGCTCTCCTCTGGAATCCCTCATTTGGTGGGACATCGGAGGTTGAAAAACAAAATGAAACAAATCGACAACAACAACAAAAAACGGACTTCTTCCATCCCCAGAATGACCCCAAACTCTTTGGACGGGACCGAACCCCCAGAGAGTAAGACTCGTCCATTTCCCATGAAGTCACCCGGCAATTTCACGACCATGAGTGACACGATATCCAGAGACAAAAACTTGAGCAAGAGCCTCACACTCGCCCTTTTTTCATATCCCGAAGTGTTCTCCTCATGGTCTGTAGATCAGTCCTGCCATACCTATGACCCAAAACATAAGCCGAGTTTGTGTTTTCAGACAACTGTCCAAACAGCTCTGGCCTACACACCCTACAGGCTCAGGGCCCTGGAGCCAAACCTGAGGACTGTACTTGCCCTCTCCAAGGGAATTGTATGTGCCCATTCCAATGGCCACAACCCTACTAGTAGGATAACCTCCAAAGTCCCTGAGGCCATCCCAATAGTTGTGGCTTCCCAGGATAAAAAGGGGCAATCTGAGCCCATCTGAGCACCTACCTGCACTCAGACCCGTAGACTGATGTCCCCGGAGGTAAAAAGGAACGAACAGGCCCCTAGGCACTAATCGGATCCATTGCTTTGGTTTCCAGGCATCTCTCCTCAGAGGCCTGGATTTCAATACCAGCATATGGCTGTTTCTTGACTCACCCATCAGAACAAATCTCATCTACACATGGGAAACATGCACGTTGGAGCTGTGTCAAAGCCTCTGTTTAGGAGAACCCTTCAGGGCCCCAGGGCCACCGCTTCATTCCAAGGTCTCCATAGACACAAAAACATATTAGGACACATCCACAGGAGAGTCCATTTCAACTCAGCCTCCTCGGTTGCCCCCCACATCCATCAGATCTAACCTGTCTTTTTGCTTGGAGACAATTGGAATGCGAGGTGGGCTACCCAGCCATCCATCCTTAGAACCCTGCTCGGAATCGTTGGCCTGGAGCCAACCAACAGGTCTCAATTGTCCTGCAGAAGAATCTTTGCAGTTTGGAGCTTCTCACAACTCCCATCGTGGGAAAACCCCCATGTCCTCGTGATCCAACCCCCTTCAAGAAAGGGCCATCAGGGCAGAAAGTCCAACCTGAGCGATCGTCTGATCCTTGCCCTGACTTCAGATGCACGAGATCTCTATTGAGGTCTGTAGATTGTGCCTGCCATATCCTCACCCAGAAACCTAGGCCTAGCTTGGGTTCTCAGACTCCGTCCTCAGACTACTGGGCCACAAGCCCTCCAGTTTGGCAATCCAGAACTACAATGCCGCACTCTGCCTGCCCTACAGAAGTAAAACATTGCCCTCAGGGCTACCCCGAAACCCCAAATGAGGATCAACCTGCACGCCAATCGGCTGTACCCCAAACATATAGGCTGACCTGGGCACTATTTCCCCTTCTGACCCAGCCTGAGCCTGGACCTCCTGGTCCCACCCAGACAGCTGGCCGCACACTGAGCACATCGGACCCGCCATGGCCTTAGGTCGTCATCTCTTCCCAACTGCGGTTTTCAGGCTCCAGAACCTAGACCTTATCTCCAACCACTGCCCAGGGTTGAAAATGATGCAGAAATCAGAACTCTTTCCCCATGGCAAGAAACCTTGTGCTTGGCATGTTGTCCAACGTTCAGTGTAGTTGAAACAAGCGTGGCCCATAAGGCCCAGCCCTTGCTTGCGGGCCACATTATTCACAAACACACATTGTGACCCTCAGGCTGAGCCCAGTCCTCAGGTAAGGCCTCTCAGGGCCTATATGAAGAGACAGCATATTGGGCTTGCCATGCCCCTAGGCCCCAATTTTTAACCATCGTTCGGGGTGTCCCTTCACTCTTCCCCAGGGCTCTGCTTTGGAATTCCTCTTTTGGTGGGACACCAGAGGTAACAAACCTGAAAGGAGTCCTCCCATCCCACAGATTGACGAAAAATAATTGGGATCGGGCCAAATCCACAGAGAGGAAGATTCGTCCATGGCCCATGAGACCTCCCCAACATTCCACGGCCATCGCTGAAACAAAATCCAGAGACAAAAGCCTGAGCAAGCGACTCAGACTCGCTCATTCTTCATATCCTGAAGAGTTCTTCTCATGGTTTGTAGATCGGCCGTGCCATACCTACGTCCCAAAACTTAAGCTGAGTTTGTGTTTTCAGTCTTCTGTCTTCAAAGTCCTGGGCCACACTCCCTCCAGGCTGGGGCCCCTGGAGCCACACATTAGGACTGACCCCACCAATCCATGGGAATTCTGCCCATTCCATTGTCAAAAATCGTACAAATTAGGAGAACCCTCCAAAGTCCCTGAGGCCATCCCAATAGTGTAGGTCGCCCGGGACAAAAAAGGGCGGGTGATACCGGCTGAGCATCTACCTCCACTCATACCAAGAAGATTGAACCAGACAGGACCCGAGGCCATTATCGGATCCATTGCTTTGGTTTACAGGCAAGTCTCCTCAAAATCATGGATTCCAATACCAGCAGAGGGGATTTCCTGAGGCACCCATCAGAACAAATCTAGTCTCCACAAGGAAACTTGTGCATGGGAGCTATGCCAAAGCTTAGGAGAATACTTCAGGGTCCCGGTGCCACCTCCCCATTCCAAGGCCCTCATGGACACAAACACACGTTAGGACCCATCCTCTGGAAAGTGCATTTCAACTCAGCCACCCCGGTTGCTCCCGCAGATCCATTAGATCTAAACTGTCTTGTTGCTAGGAGACAATTGGAAGGCGATGCGGACTTCCCAGGCATCCATCCTCGAACGGTGCTCTGGAGTCATTCCATATGGGATATCCTGGAGCTGTCCAACAGGTCTCAATTGTCCCGCAGAAGGAATCCTTGAAGGGGGCATCCCACATCTCCCAACGTGGAAAACCTCCATGGCCTCGAGTTTCCGCTCCCTTCATGAAGGGGCCGTCATGCACAGAAACTCCAACAAGAGCCAACGTCAGATATTCGCCCTGACTTCAGATGCATGAGATATTGGTTCAGATCTGCAGGGGGTACCTGCCGTGCTCTCACCCTGAATCCGAAGTCTAGCTTGTGTTCTCAGACTTCTGTCCTCACTCTCCTGGCCCCGAAGCCCTCATGTTCGGCAATTCTGGACCGACAATGAAGCACTCTGCCTGCCCTCTAGAAAAAATATATTGCCTAATGAGCTGACCAGGCAGCTTAAATGAAGATAAACCTAGACGGCACTCGAAAGTACCCAAATTATATAGTCTAACATGGGCACTAATGCACTGTCTGACACAACCTGAGCCCGGACCTGCTGACCAACACCCAGACAGCTGACCGCACCCTAAGCACATCAGACCCGCCCTGGCCTTAGGTCATCATCTGTTCCCTACCTCAGTTTTCAGGCTTCAGAACCTAGACCTTCTCTCCAATCACTGCCTACGGGTGACTGTGATGCAGAAATCAGAACTCTTCCTGACCCATGGCAAGAAACCTTGTGGTTGGCATGTTGTCCAACGTTCAGTATAGGAGAAAACAGCATTCACCCTGAGGCCCCGCCCATTCTTGAGTGCGACGAGAGCATAAACACGCATTGTGACCTCAGCGTGAGTCCTGTCCTCTAGTAATTCCTCTCAGTGGCTGGACCATTAGATGTCATAATGGACTTGACATGTCCCTAGTCCCCAATTTTTAACCAGATTTCAGGTTGTCCAGTCGCCCCACCCCAGGGCTCTACTCTGGAATCCCTCATTTGGTGGGACATCTGAGGTTGAAAAACAAAATGAAACAAATCGACAAAAACAACAAAAAAACGGACTTCTTCCATCCCCAGAATGACCCCAAACTCTTTGGTCGGGACCGAACTCCCAGAGAGTAAGACTCGTCCATTTCCCATGAAGTCACCCGGCAATTTCACGACCATGAGTGACACGATATCCAGAGACAAAAACTTGAGCAAGAGCCTCACACTCGCCCTTTTTTCATATCCCGAAGTGTTCTCCTCATGGTCTGTAGATCAGTCCTGCCGTACCTATGACCCAAAACATAAGCCGAGTTTGTGTTTTCAGACAACTGTCCAAAGAGCTCTGGCCTACACACCCTACAGGCTCAGGGCCCTGGAGCCAAACCTGATGACTGTACTTGCCCTCTCCAAGGGAATTGTATGTGCCCATTCCAATGGCAACAACCCTACTAGTAGGATAACCTCCAAAGTCCCTGAGGCCATCCCAATAGTTGTGGCTTCCAAGGACAAACATGGGCAATCTGAGCCCATCTGAGCACCTACCTGCACTCAGATCCGTAGACTGCTGTCCCCAGAGGAAAAAAGGAACGAACAGGCCCCTAGGCACTAATCGGATCCATTGCTTTGGTTTCCAGGCATCTCTCCTCAGAGGCCTGGATTTCAATACCAGCATATGGCTGTTTCTTGACTCACCCATCAGAACAAATCTCATCTACACATGGGAAACATGCACGTTGGAGCTGTGTCAAAGCCTCTGTTAAGGGGAACCCTTCAGGGCCCCAGGGCTACCGCTTAATTCCAAGGTCTCCATAGACACAAAAACATATTAGGACACATCCACAGGAGAGTCCATTTCAACTCAGCCTCCTCGGTTGCCCCCCACATCCAGCAGATCTAACCTGTCTTGATGCTTGGAGACCATTGGAATGCGAGGTGGGCTACCCAGCCATCCATCCTTAGAACTCTGCTCGGAATCGTTGGCCTGCAGCCAACCAACAGGTCTCAATTGTCCTGCAGAAGAATCTTTGCAGTTTGGAGCTTCTCACAACTCCCATCGTGGGAAAACCCCCATGTCCTCGTGATCCAACCCCCTTCAAGAAAGGGCCATCAGGGCAGAAAGTCCAACCTGAGCGATCGTCTGATCCTTGCCCTGACTTCAGATGCACGAGATCTCGATTGAGGTCTGTAGATTGTGCCTGCCATATCCTCACCCAGACACCTAGGCCTAGCTTGGGTTCTCAGACTCCGTCCTCAGACTACTGGCCCACAAGCCCTCCAGTTGGGCAATCCAGAACTACAATGCCGCACTCTGCCTGCCCTACAGAAGTAAAACATTGCCCTCAGGGCTACCCCGAAACCGCAAATGAGGATCAACCTGCACGCCATTCGGCTGTACCCCAAACATATAGGCTGACCTGGGCACTATTTCCCCTTCTGACCCAGCCTGAGCCTGGACCTCCTGGTCCCACCCAGACAGCTGGCCGCACACTGAGCACATCGGACCCGCCATGGCCTTAGGTCGTCATCTCTTCCCAACTGCGGTTTTCAGGCTCCAGAACCTAGACCTTATCTCCAACCACTGCCCAGGGTTGAAAATGATGCAGAAATCAGAACTCTTTCCCCATGGCAAGAAACCTTGTGGTTGACATGATGTCCAACGTTCAGTGTAGTTGAAACAAGCATGGCCCATGAGGCCCAGCCCATGCTTGCGGGTCACATTGGTCACAAACACACATTGTGACCCTCAGCCTGAGCCCAGTCCTCAGCTAAGGCCTCTCAGGGCCTATATGAAGAGACAGCATATTGGGCTTGCCATGCCCCTAGGCCCCAATTTTTAACCATAGTTCGGGTTGTCCCTTCACTCTTCCCCAGGGCTCTGCTTTGGAATTCCTCATTTCGTGGGACACCTGAGGTAACAAACCTGAAAGGAGTCCTCCCATCCCACAGATTGACGAAAAATAATTGGGATCGGGCCAAATCCACAGAGAGGAAGATTCGTCCATGGCCCATGAGACCTCCCCAAAATTCCACGGCCATCGCTGAAACTAAAGCCAGAGACAAAAGCCTGAGCAAGCTCCTCAGACTCGCTCATTCTTCATATCCTGAAGAGTTCTTCTCATGGTTTGTAGATCGTGCGTGCCATACCTACGTCCCCAAACTTAAGCTGAGTTTGTGTTTTCAGTCTTCTGTCCTCAAAGTCATGGGCCACACTCCCTCCATGCTGGGGCCCCTGGAGCCACACATTAGGACTGCCCCCACCCAATCCATGGGAATTCTGCCCATTCCATTGTCAAAAATCGTACAAATTAGGAGAACCCTCCAAAGTCCCTGAGGCCATCCCAATAGTGTAGGTCGCCCGGAACAAAAAGGGCGGTTGATACCGGCTGAACATCTACCTCCACTCATCTACCTCCACTCATACCAAGAAGATTGAACCAGACAGGACCCGAGGCCATTATCGGATCCATTGCTTTGGTTTACAGGCATGTCTCCAAAAAAGCCTGCATTCCAATACCAGCAGAGGGGATTTCCTGAGGCACCCATCAGAACAAATCTCGTCTCCACAAGGAAACTTGTGCATGGGAGCTATGCCAAAGCTTAGGAGAATACTTCAGGGTCCCGGTGCCACCTTCCCATTCCAAGGCCCTCATGGACACAAACACACGTTAGGACCCATCCTCTGGAAAGTGCATTTCAACTCAGCCACCCCGGTTGCTCCCGCAGATCCATTAGATCTAAACTGTCTTGTTGCTAGGAGACAATTGGAAGGCGAGGCAGACTTCCCAGGCATCCATCCTCGAACGGTGCTCTGGAATCATTCCATATGGGATGTCCTGGAGCTGTCCAACAGGTCTCAATTGTCCCGCAGAAGGAATCCTTGAAGGGGACATCCCACATCTCCCAACTTGGAAATCCTCCATGGCCTCGAGATTCCGCTCCCTTCATGAAGGGGCCGTCATGCACAGAAACTCCAACCTGAGCCAACGTCGGATCCTCTCCCTGACTTCAGATGCATGAGATATTGGTTCAGATCTGCAGGGGGTACCTGCCGTGCCCTCACCCTGAATCCGAAGTCTAGCTTGTGTTCTCAGACTTCCGTCCTCACTCTCCTGGCCCCGAAGCCCTCAAGTTTGGCAATTCCGGACCGACAATGAAGCACTCTGCCTGCCCTCTAGAAAAAATATATTGCCTAATGAGCAGCCCAGGCAGCTTAAATGAGGATAAACTTACACGGCACTCGAATGTACCCAAATTATATAGTCTAACCTGGGCACTAATGCACTATCTGACACAACCTGAGCCCGGACCTGCTGACCAACACCCAGACAGCTGACCGTACGCTGAGCACATCAGACCCTCCATGGCCTTAGGTCATCATCTCTTCCCTTCCTCAGTTTTCAGGCTTCAGAACCTAGACCTTATCTCCAATCACTGCCCACGGGTGACTGTGATGCAGAAATCAGAACTCTTCCTGACCCATGGCAAGAAACCTTGTGGTTGGCATGTTGTCCAACTTTCAGTGTAGGAGAAACCAGCATTCACCCTGAGGCCCCGCCCATTCTTGCGTGCGACGAGAGCATATACACGCATTGTGACCTCAGCGTGAGTCATGTCCTCTAGTAAGTCTTCTCAGTGGCTGGACCATTGGATGTCATAATGGGCTTGACATGTCCCTAGTCCCCAATTTTTAACCAGATTTCTGGTTGTCCAGTCTCCCCACCCAAGGGCTCTACTCTGGAATCCCTCATTTGGTGGGACATCTGAGGTTGAAAAACAAAATGAAACAAATCGACAACAACAAAAAAACGGACTTCTTCCATCCCCAGAATGACCCCAAACTCTTTGGACGGGACCGAACCCCCAGAGAGTAAGACTCGTCCATTTCCCATGAAGTCACCCGGCAATTTCACGACCATGAGTGACACGATATCCAGAGACAAAAACTTGAGCAAGAGCCTCACACTCGCTCTTTTTTCATATCCCGAAGTGTTCTCCTCATGGTCTGTAGATCAGTCCTGCCATACCTATGACCCAAAACATAAGCCGAGTTTGTGTTTTCAGACAACTGTCCAAACAGCTCTGGCCTACACACCCTACAATCTCAGGGCCCTGGAGCCAAACCTGAGGACTGTACTTGCTCTCTCCAAGGGAATTGTATGTACCCATTCCAATGGCCTCAACCCTACTAGTAGGATAACCTCCAAAGTCCCTGAGGCCATCCCAATAGTTGTGGCTTCCCAGGACAAACAGGGGCAATCTGAGCCCATCTGAGCACCTACCTGCACTCAGACCCGTAGACTGATGTCCCCAGAGGTAAAAAGGAACGAACAGGCCCCTAGGCACTAATCGGATCCATTGCTTTGGTTTCCAGGCATCTCTCCTCAGAGGCCTGGATTTCAATACCAGCATATGGCTGTTTCTTGACTCACCCATCAGAACAAATCTCATCTACACATGGGAAACATGCACGTTGGAGCTGTGTCAAAGCCTCTGTTTAGGAGAACCCTTCAGGGCCCCAGGGCCACCGCTTCATTCCAAGGTCTCCATAGACACAAAAACATATTAGGACACATCCACAGGAGAGTCCATTTCAACTCAGCCTCCTCGGTTGCCCCCCACATCCAGCAGATCTAACCTGTCTTGTTGCTTGGAGACCATTGGAATGCGAGGTGGGCTACCCAGCCATCCATCCTTAGAACCCTGCTCGGAATCGTTGGCCTGGAGCCAACCAACAGGTCTCAATTGTCCTGCAGAAGAATCTTTGCAGTTTGGAGCTTCTCACAACTCCCATCGTGGGAAAACCCCCATGTCCTCGTGATCCAACCCCCTTCAAGAAAGGGCCATCAGGGCAGAAAGTCCAACCTGAGCGATCGTCTGATCCTTGCCCTGACTTCAGATGCACGAGATCTCGATTGAGGTCTGTAGATTGTGCCTGCCATATCCTCACCCAGAAACCTAGGCCTAGCTTGGGTTCTCAGACTCCGTCCTCAGACTACTGGCCCACAAGCCCTCCAGTTGGGCAATCCAGAACTACAATGCCGCACTCTGCCTGCCCTACAGAAGTAAAACATTGCCCTCAGGGCTACCCCGAAACCGCAAATGAGGATCAACCTGCACGCCATTCGGCTGTACCCCAAACATATAGGCTGACCTGGGCACTATTTCCCCTTCTGACCCAGCCTGAGCCTGGACCTCCTGGTCCCACCAAGATAGCTGGCCGCACACTGAGCACATCGGACCCGCCATGGCCTTAGGTCGTCATCTCTTCCCAACTGCAGTTTTCAGGCTCCAGAACCCAGACCTTATCTCCAACCACTGCCCAGGGTTGAAAATGATGCAGAAATCAGAACTCTTTCCCCATGGCAAGAAACCTTGTGGTTGGCATGTTGTCCAACGTTCAGTGTAGTTGAAACAAGCGTGGCCCATGAGGCCCAGCCCATGCTTGCGGGCCACATTGGTCACAAACACACATTGTAACCCTCAGCCTGAGCCCAGTCCTCAGGTAAGGCCTCTCAGGGCCTATATGAAGAGACAGCATATTGGGCTTGCCATGCCCCTAGGCCCCAATTTTTAACCATAGTTCGAGTTGTCCCTTCACTATTCCCCAGGGCTCCTCTTTGGAATTCCTCTTTTGGTGGGACACCTGAGGTAACAAACCTGAAAGCAGTCCTCCCATCCCACAGATTGACGAAAAACAATTGGGATCGGGCCAAATCCACAGAGAGGAAGATTCGTCCATGGCCCATGAGACCTCCCCAACATTCCACGGCCATCGCTGAAACAAAATCCACAGATAAAAGCCTGAGCAAGCACCTCAGACTCGCTCATTCTTCATATCCTGACGAGTTCTTCTCATGGTTTGTAGATCGGGCGTGACATACCTACGTCCCCAAACTTAAGCTGAGTTTGTGTTTTCAGTCTTCTGTCCTCAAAGTCCTGGGCCACACTCCCTCCAGGCTGGGGCCCCTGGAGCCACACATTAGGACTGCCCCCACCCAATCCATGGGAATTCTGCCCATTCCATTGTCAAAAATCGTACAAATTAAGAGAACCCTCCAAAGTCCCTGAGGCCATCCCAATAGTGTAGGTCGCCCGGGACAAAAAAGGGCGGTTGATACCGGCTGAGCATCTACCTCCACTCATCTACCTCCACTCATACCAAGAAGATTGAACCAGACAGGACCCGAGACCATTATCGGATCCATTGCTTTGGTTTACAGGCATGTCTCCTCAAAAGCCTGCATTCCAATACCAGCAGAGGGGATTTCCTGAGGCACCCATCAGAACAAATCTCGTCTCCACAAGGAAACTTGTGCATGGGAGCTATGCCAAAGCTTAGGAGAATACTTCAGGGTCCCGGTGCCACCTCCCCATTCCAAGGCCCTCATGGACACAAACACACGTTAGGACCCATCCTCTGGAAAGTGCATTTCAACTCAGCCACCCCGGTTGCTCCCGCAGATCCATTAGATCTAAACTGTCTTGTTGCTAGGAGACCATTGGAAGGCGAGGCGGACTTCCCAGGCATCCATCCTGGAACGGTGCTCTGGAGTCATTCCATATGGGATGTCCTGGAGCTGTCCAGCAGGTCTCAATTGTCCTGCAGAAGGAATCCTTGAAGGGGGCATCCCACATCTCCCAACGTGGAAAACCTCCATGGCCTCGAGATTCCGCTCCCTTCATGAAGGGGCCGTCATGCACAGAAACTCCAACCTGAGCCAACGTCGGATCCTCTCCCTGACTTCAGATGCATGAGATATTGGTTCAGATCTGCAGGGGGTACCTGCCGTGCCCTCACCCTGAATCCGAAGTCTAGCTTGTCTTCTCAGACTTCCGTCCTCACTCTCCTGGCCCCGAAGCCCTCATGTTTGGCAATTCCGGACCGACAATGAAGCACTCTGCCTGCCCTCTAAAAAAAATATATTGCCTAATGAGCAGCCCAGGCAGCCTAAATGAAGATAAACCTACACGGCACTCGAATGTACCCAAATTATATAGTCTAACCTGGGCACTAATGCACTGTCTGACACAACCTGAGCCCGGACCTGCTGACCAACACCCAGACAGCTGACCGCACCCTGAGCACATTAGACCCGCCCTGGCCTTAGGTCATCATCTCTTCCCTACCTCAGTTTTCAGGCTTCAGAACCTATACCTTATCTCCAATCACTGTCCACGGGTGACTGTGATGCAAAAATCAGAACTCTTCCTGACCCATGGCAAGAAACCTTGTGGTTGGCATGTTGTCCAACGTTCAGTGTAGGAGAAAACAGCATTCACCCTGAGGCCCCGCCCATTCTTGAGTGCGACGAGAGCATAAACACGCATGTGACCTCAGCTTGAGTCCTGTCCTCTAGTAAGTCCTCTCAGTGGCTGGACCATTAGATGTCATAATGGGCTTGACATGTCCCTAGTCCCCAATTTTTAACCAGATTTCTGGTTGTCCAGTCGCCCCACCCCAGGGCTCTACTCTGGAATCCCTCATTTGGTGGGACATCGGAGGTTGAAAAACAAAATGAAACAAATCGACAACAACAACAAAAAAACGGACTTCTTCCATCCCCAGAATGACCGCAAACTCTTTGGACGGGACTGAACCCCCAGAGAGTAAGACTCGTCCATTTCCCATGAAGTCACCCGGCAATTTCACAACCATGAGTGACACGATATCCAGAGACAAAAACTTGAGCTAGAGCCTCACACTCGCCCTTTTTTCATAACCCGAAGTGTTCTCCTCATGGTCTGTAGCTCAGTCCTGCCATACCTATGACCCAAAATATAAGCCGAGTTTGTGTTTTCAGACAACTGTCCAAACAGCTCTGGCCTACACACCCTACAGGCTCAGGGCCCTGGAGCCAAACCTGAGGACTGTACTTGCCCTCTCCAAGGGAATTGTATGTGCCCATTCCAATGGCCACAAGCCTACTAATAGGATAACCTCCGAAGTCCCTGAGGCCATCCCAATAGTTGTGGCTTCCCAGGACAAACAGGGGCAATCTGAGCCCATCTGAGCACCTACCTGCACTCAGACCCCTAGACTGATGTCCCCAGAGGTAAAAAGGAACGAACAGGCCCCTAGGAACTAATCGGATCCATTGCTTTGGTTTCCAGGCATCTCTCCTCAGAGGCCTGGATTTCAATACCAGCATATGGCTGTTTCTTGACTCACCCATCAGAACAAATCTCATCTACACATGGGAAACATGCACGTTGGAACTGTGTCAAAGCCTCTGTTTAGGAGAACCCTTCAGGGCCCCAGGGCCACCGCTTCATTCCAAGGTCTCCATAGACACAAAAACATATTAGGACACATCCACAGGAGCGTCCATTTCAACTCAGCCTCCTCGGTTGCCCGCCACATCCAGCAGATCTAACCTGTCTTGTTGCTTGGAGACAATTGGAATGCGAGGTGGGCTACCCAGCCATCCATCCTTAGAACCCTGCTCGGAATCGTTGGCCTGGAGCCAACCAACAGGTCTCAATTGTCCTGCAGAAGAATCTTTGCAGTTTGGAGCTTCTCACAACTCCCATCGTGGGAAAACCCCCATGTCCTCGTGATCCAACCCCCTTCAAGAAAGGGCCATCAGGGCAGAAAGTCCAACCTGAGCGATCGTCTGATCCTTGCCCTGACTTCAGATGCACGAGATCTCTATTGAGGTCTGTAGATTGTGCCTGCCATATCCTCACCCAGAAACCTAGGCCTAGCTTGGGTTCTCAGACTCCGTCCTCAGACGACTGGCCCACAAGCCCTCCAGTTGGGCAATCCAGAACTACAATGCCGCACTCTGCCTGCCCTACAGAAGTAAAACATTGCCCTCAGGGCTACCTTGAAACCCCAAATGAGGATCAACCTGCATGCCAATCGGCTGTACCCCAAACATATAGGCTGACCTGGGCACTATTTCCCCTTCTGACCCAGCCTGAGCCTGGACCTCCTGGTCCCACCCAGACAGCTGGCCGCACACTGAGCATATCATACCCGCCATGGCCTTAGGTCGTCATCTCTTCCCAACTGCGGTTTTCAGGCTCCAGAACCTAGACCTTATCTCCAACCACTGCCCAGGGTTGAAAATGATGCAGAAATCAGAACTCTTTCCCCATGGCAAGAAACCTTGTGCTTGGCATGTTGTCCAACGTTCAGTGTAGTTGAAACAAGCGTGGCCCATGAGGCTTAACCCATGCTTGCGGGCCACATTGGTCACAAACACACAATGTGACCCTCAGCCTGAACCCAGGCCTCAGGTAAGGCCTCTCAGGGCCTATATGAAGAGACAGCATATTGGGCTTGCCATGCACCTAGGCCCCAATTTTTAACCATAGTTTGGGGTGTCCCTTCACTCTTCCCCAGGGCTCTGCTTTGGAATTCCTCTTTTGGTGGGACACCAGAGGTAACAAACCTGAAAGGAGTCCTCCCATCCCACAGATTGACGAAAAACAATTGGGATCGGGCCAAATCCACAGAGAGGAAGATTCGTCCATGGCCCATGAGACCTCCCCAACATTCCACGGCCATCGCTGAAACAAAATCCAGAGACAAAAGCCTGAGCAAGCGACTCAGACTCGCTCATTTTTCATATCCTGAAGAGTTCTTCTCATGGTTTGTAGATCGGGCGTGCCATACCTACGTCCCCAAACTTAAGCTGAGTTTGTGTTTTCAGTCTTCTGTCCTCAAAGTCCTGGGCCACACTCCCTCCAGGCTGGGGCCCCTGGAGCCACACATTAGGACTGCCCCCACCCAATCCATGGGAATTCTGCCCATTCCATTGTCAAAAATCGTACAAATTAGGAGAACCCTCCAAAGTCCCTGAGGCCATCCCAATAGTGTAGGTCGCCCGGGACAAAAAAGGGCTGTTGATACCAGCTGAGCATCTTCCTCCACTCATCTACCTCCACTCATACCAAGAAGATTGAACCAGACAGGACCCGAGGCCATTATCGGATCCATTGCTTTGGTTTACAGGCATGTCTCCTCAAAAGCCTGAATTCCAATACCAGCAGAGGGGATTTCCTGAGGCACCCATCAGAACAAATCTCGTCTCCACAAGGAAACTTGTGCATGGGAGCTATGCCAAAGCTTAGGAGAATACTTCAGGGTCCCGGTGCCACCTCCCCATTCCAAGGCCCTCATGGACACAAACACACATTAGGACCCATCCTCTGGAAAGTGCATTTCAACTCAGCCACCCCGGTTGCTCCCGCAGATCCATTAGATCTAAACTGTCTTGTTGCTAGAAGACAATTGGAAGGCGAGGCGGACTTCCCAGGCATCCATCCTCGAACGGTGCTCTGGAGTCATTCCATATGGGATGTCCTGGAGCTGTCCAAAAGGTCTCAATTGTCCCGCAGAAGGAATCCTTGAAGGGGGCATCCCACATCTCCCAACGTGGAAAACCTCCATGGCCTCGAGATTCCGCTCCCTTCATGAAGGGGCCGTCATGCACAGAAACTCCAACCTGAGCCAACGTCGGATCCTCGCCCTGACTTCAGATGCATGAGATATTGGTTCAGATCTGCAGGGGATACCTGCCGTGCCCTCACCCTGAATCCGAAGTCTAGCTTGTGTTCTCAGACTTCCGTCCTCACTCTCCTGGCCCCGAAGCCCTCATGTTTGGCAATTCCGGACCGACAATGAAGCACTCTGCCTGCCCTCTAGAAAAAATATATTGCCTAATGAGCTGACCAGGCAGCTTAAATGAAGATAAACCTACACGGCACTCGAATGTACCCAAATTATATAGTCTAACCTGGGCAGAAATGCACTGTCTGACACAACCTGAGCCCGGACCTGCTGACCAACACCCAGACAGCTAACCGCGCCCTGAGCACATCAGACTCGCCATGGCCTTAGGTCATCATCTTTTCCCTACCACAGTTTTCAGGCTTCAGAACCTAGACATTATCTCCAATCACTGCCCACGGGTGACTGTGATGCAGAAATCAGAACTCTTCCTGACCCATGGCAAGAAACCTTGTGGTTGGCATGTTGTCCAACGTTCAGTGTAGGAGAAAACAGCATTCACCATGAGGCCCCGCCCATTCTTGAGTGCGACAAGAGCATAAACACGCATTGTGACCTCAGCGTGAGTCCTGTCCTCTAGTAAGTCCTCTCAGTGGCTGGACCATTAGATGTCATAATGGGCTTGACATGTCCCTAGTCCCCAATTTTTAACCAGATTTCTGGTTGTCCAGTCGCCCCACCCCAGGGCTCTACTCTGGAATCCCTCATTTGGTGGGACATCTGAGGTTGAAAAACAAAATGAAACAAATCGACAACAACAACAAAAAAATGGACTTCTTCCATCCCCAGAATGACCGCAAACTCTTTGGAAGGGACCGAACCCCCAGAGAGTAAGACTCATCCATTTCCCATGAAGTCACCCGGCAATTTCACGACCATGAGTGACACGATATCCAGAGACAAAAACTTGAGCAAGAGCCTCACACTCGCCCTTTTTTCATAAACCGAAGTGTTCTCCTCATGGTCTGTAGATCAGTCCTGCCATACCTATGACCCAAAACATAAGCCGAGTTTGTGTTTTCAGACAACTGTCCAAACAGCTCTGGCCTACACACCCTACAGGCTCAGGGCCCTGGAGCCAAACCTGAGGACTGTACTTGCCCTCTCCAAGGGAATTGTATGTGCCCATTCCAATGGCCACAAGCCTACTAATAGGATAACCTCCAAAGTCCCTGAGGCCATCCCAATAGTTGTGGCTTCCCAGGACAAACAGGGGGCAATCTGAGCCCATCTGAGCACCTTCCTGCACTCAGACCCGTAGACTGATGTCCCCAGAGGTAAAAAGGAACGAACAGGCCCCTAGGCACTAATCAGATCCATTGCTTTGGTTTCCAGGAAACTCTCCTCAGAGGCCTGGATTTCAATACCAGCATATGGCTGTTTCTTGACTCACCCATCAGAACAAATCTCATCTACACATGGGAAACATGCACGTTGGAGCTGTGTCAAAGCCTCTGTTTAGGAGAACCCTTCAGGGCCCCAGGGCCACCGCTTCATTCCAAGGTCTCCATAGACACAAAAACATATTAGGACACATCCACAGGAGAGTCCATTTCAACTCAGCCTCCTCGGTTGCCCGCCACATCCAGCAGATCTAACCTGTCTTGTTGCTTGGAGACAATTGGAATGCGAGGTGGGCTACCCAGCCATCCATCCTTAGAACCCTTCTCGGAATTGTTGGCCTGGAGCCAACCAACAGGTCTCAATTGTCCTGCAGAAGAATCTTTGCAGTTTGGAGCTTCTCACAACTCCCATCGTGGGAAAACCCCCATGTCCTCGTGATCCAACCCCCTTCAAGAAAGGGCCATCAGGGCAGAAAGTCCAACCTGAGTGATCGTCTGATCCTTGCCCTGACTTCAGATGCACGAGATCTCTATTGAGGTCTGTAGATTGTGCCTGCCATATCCTCACCAAGAAACCAAGGTCTAGCTTGAGTTCTCAGACTCCGTCCTCAGACTACTGGCCCACAAGCCCTCCAGATTGGCAATCCAGAACTACAATGCCGCACTCTGCCTGCCCTACAGAAGTAAAATATTGCCCTCAGGGCTACCCCGAAACCCCAAATGAGGATCAACCTGCACGCCAATCGGCTGTACCCCAAACATATAGGCTGACCTGGGCACTATTTCCCCTTCTGACCCAGCCTGAACCTGGACCTCCTGGTCCCACCCAGACAGCTGGCCGCACACTGAGCACATCGGACCCGCCATGGCCTTAGGTCTTCATCTCTTCCCAACTGCGGTTTTCAGGCTCCAGAACCTAACCTTATCTCCAACCACTGCCCAGGGTTGAAAATGATGCAGAAATCAGAACTCTTTCCCCATGGCAAGAAACCTTGTGCTTGGCATGTTGTCCAACGTTCAGTGTAGTTGAAACCAGCGTTGCCCATGAGGCCCAGCCCATGCTTGCGGGCCACATTGGTCACAAACACACATTGTGACCCTCAGCCTGAGCCCAGTCCTCAGGTAAGGCCTCTCAGGGCCTATATGAAGAGACAGCATATTGGGCTTGCCATGCCCCTAGGCCCCAATTTTTAACCATAGTTCGGGTTGTCCCTTCACTCTTCCCCAGGGCTCTGCTTTGGAATTCCTCTTTTGGTGGGACACCTGAGGTAACAAACCTGAAAGGAGTCCTCCCATCCCACAGATTGACGAAAAACAATTGGGATCGGGCCAAATCCACAGAGAGGAAGATTCGTCCATGGCCCATGAGACATCCCCAAAATTCCACGGCCATCGCTGAAACAAAATCCAGAGACAAAAGCCTGAGCAAGCGCCTCAGACTCGCTCATTCTTCATATCCTGAAGAGTTCTTCTCATGGTTTGTAGATCGGGCGTGCCATACCTACGTCCCCAAACTTAAGCTGAGTTTGTGTTTTCAGTCTTCTGTCCTCAAAGTCCTGGGCCACACTCCCTCCAGGCTGGGGCCCCTGGAGCCACACATTAGGACTGCCCCCACCCAATCCATGGGAATTCTGCCCATTCCATTGTCAAAAATCGTACAAATTAGGAGAACCCTCCAAAGTCCCTGAGGCCATCCCAATAGTGTAGGTCTCCCGGGACAAAAAAGGGCGGTTGATACCAGCTGAGCATCTTCCACCACTCATCTACCTCCACTCATACCAAGAAGATTGAACCAGACAGGACCCGAGGCCATTATCGGATCCATTGCTTTGGTTTACAGGCATGTCTCCTCAAAAGCCTGAATTCCAATACCAGCAGAGGGGATTTCCTGAGGCACCCATCAGAACAAATCTCGTCTCCACAAGGAAACTTGTGCATGGGAGCTATGCCAAAGCTTAGGAGAATACTTCAGGGTCCCGGTGCCACCTCCCCATTCCAAGGCCCTCATGGACACAAACACACATTAGGACCCATCCTCTGGAAAGTGCATTTCAACTCAGCCACCCCGGTTGCTCCCGCAGATCCATTAGATCTAAACTGTCTTGTTGCTAGAAGACAATTGGAAGGCGAGGCGGACTTCCCAGGCATCCATCCTCGAACGGTGCTCTGGAGTCATTCCATATGGGATGTTCTGGAGCTGTCCAACAGGTCTCAATTGTCCCGCAGAAGGAATCCTTGAAGGGGGCATCCCACATCTCCCAACGTGGAAAACCTCCATGGCCTCGAGATTCCGCTCCCTTCATGAAGGGGCCGTCATGCACAGAAACTCCAACCTGAGCCAACGTCGGATCCTCGCCCTGACTTCAGATGCATGAGATATTGGTTCAGATCTGCAGGGGGTACCTGCCGTGCCCTCACCCTGAATCCGAAGTCTAGCTTGTGTTCTCAGACTTCCGTCCTCACTCTCCTGGCCCCGAAGCCCTCATGTTTGGCAATTCCGGACCGACAATGAAGCACTCTGCCTGCCCTCTAGAAAAAATATATTGCCTAATGAGCTGACCAGGCAGCTTAAATGAAGATAAACCTACACGGCACTCGAATGTACCCAAATTATATAGTCTAACCTGGGCAGAAATGCACTGTCTGACACAACCTGAGCCCGGACCTGCTGACCAACACCCAGACAGCTAACCGCGCCCTGAGCACATCAGACTCGCCATGGCCTTAGGTCATCATCTTTTCCCTACCACAGTTTTCAGGCTTCAGAACCTAGACATTATCTCCAATCACTGCCCACGGGTGACTGTGATGCAGAAATCAGAACTCTTCCTGACCCATGGCAAGAAACCTTGTGGTTGGCATGTTGTCCAACGTTCCGTGTAGGAGAAAATAGCATTCACCCTGAGGCCCCGCCCATTCTTGAGTGCGACGAGAGCATAAACACGCATTGTGACCTCAGTGTGAGTCCTGTCCTCTAGTAAGTCCTCTCAGTGGCTGGACCATTAGATGTCATAATGGGCTTGACATGTCCCTAGTCCCCAATTTTTAACCAGATTTCTGGTTGTCCAGTCGCCCCACCCCAGGGCTCTACTCTGGAATCCCTCATTTGGTGGGACATCTGAGGTTGAAAAACAAAATGAAACAAATCGACAACAACAACAAAAAAACGGACTTCTTCCATCCCCAGAATGACCCCAAACTCTTTGGACGGGACCGAACCCCCAGAGAGTAAGACTCGTCCATTTCCCATGAAGTCACCCGGCAATTTCACGACCATGAGTGACACGATATCCAGAGACAAAAACTTGAGCAAGAGCCTCACACTCGCCCTTTTTTCATAACCCGAAGTGTTCTCCTCATGGTCTGTAGAATAGTCCTGCCATACCTATGACCCAAAACATAAGCCAAGTTTGTGTTTTCAGACAACTGTCCAAACAGCTCTGGCCTACACACCCTACAGGCTCAGGGCCCTGGAGCCAAACCTGAGGACTGTACTTGCCCTCTCCAAGGGAATTGTATGTGCCCATTCCAATGGCCACAAGCCTACTAATAGGATAACCTCCAAAGTCCCTGAGGCCATCCCAATAGTTGTGGCTTCCCAGGACAAACAAGGGGCAATCTGAGCCCATCTGAGCACCTTCCTGCACTCAGACCCGTAGACTGATGTCCCCAGAGGTAAAAAGGAACGAACAGGCCCCTAGGCACTAATCAGATCCATTGCTTTGGTTTCCAGGAAACTCTCCTCAGAGGCCTGGATTTCAATACCAGCATACGGCCTTTTCTTGACTCACCCATCAGAACAAATCTCATCTACACATGGGAAACATGCACGTTGGAGCTGTGTCAAAGCCTCTGTTTAGGAGAACCCTTCAGGGCCCCAGGGCCACCGCTTCATTCCAAGGTCTCCATAGACACAAAAACATATTAGGACACATCCACAGGAGAGTCCATTTCAACTCAGCCTCCTCGGTTGCCCGCCACATCCAGCAGATCTAACCTGTCTTGTTGCTTGGAGACCATTGGAATGCGAGGTGGGCTACCCAGCCATCCATCCTTAGAACCCTGTTCGGAATCGTTGGCCTGGAGCCAACCAACAGGTCTCAATTGTCCTGCAGAAGAATCTTTGCAGTTTGGAGCTTCTCACAACTCCCATCGTGGGAAAACCCCCATGTCCTCGTGATCCAACCCCCTTCAAGAAAGGGCCATCAGGGCAGAAAGTCCAACCTGAGCGATCGTCTGATCCTTGCCCTGACTTCAGATGCACGAGATCTCTATTGAGGTCTGTAGATTGTGCCTGCCATATCCTCACCCAGAAACCTAGGCCTAGCTTGGGTCCTCAGACTCCGTCCTCAGACTACTGGACCACAAGCCCTCCAGTTTGGCAATCCAGAACTACAATGCCGCACTCTGCCTGCCCTACAGAAGTAAAATATTGCCCTCAAGGCTACCCCGAAACTCCAAATGAGGATCAACCTGCACGCCAATCGGCTGTACCCCAAACATATAGGCTGACCTGGGCACTATTTCTCCTTCTGACCCAGCCTGAGCCTGGACCTCCTGGTCCCACCCAGACAGCTGGCCGCACACTGAGCACATCGGACCCGCCATGGCCTTAGGTCTTCATCTCTTCCCAACTGCGGTTTTCAGGCTCCAGAACCTAACCTTATCTCCAACCACTGCCCAGGGTTGAAAATGATGCAGAAATCAGAACTCTTTCCCATGGCTAGAAACCTTGTGCTTGGCATGTTGTCCAACGTTCAGTGTAGTTGAAACAAGCGTGGCCCATGAGGCCCAGCCCATGCTTGCGGGCCACATTGGTCACAAACACACATTGTGACCCTCAGCCTGAGCCCAGTCCTCAGGTAAGGCCTCTCAGGGCCTATATGAAGAGACAGCATATTGGGCTTGCCATGCCCCTAGGCCCCAATTTTTAACCATAGTTCGGGGTGTCCCTTCACTCTTCCCCAGGGCTCTGCTTTGGAATTCCTCTTTTGGTGGGACACCTGAGGTAACAAACCTGAAAGGAGTCCTCCCATCCCACAGATTGACGAAAAACAATTGGGATCGGGCCAAATCCACAGAGAGGAAGATTCGTCCATGGCCCATGAGACCTCCCCAACATTCCACGGCCATCGCTGAAACAAAATCCAGAGACAAAAGCCTGAGCAAGCGCCTCAGACTCGCTCATTCTTCATATCCTGAAGAGTTCTTCTCATGGTTTGTAGATCGGGCGTGCCATACCTACGTCCCCAAACTTAAGCTGAGTTTGTGTTTTCAGTCTTCTGTCCTCAAAGTCCTGGGCCACACTCCCTCCAGGCTGGGGCCCCTGGAGCCACACATTAGGACTGACCCCACCCAATCCATGGGAATTCTGCCCATTCCATTGTCAAAAATCGTACAAATTAGCAGAACCCTCCAAAGTGCCTGAGGCCATCCCAATAGTGTAGGTCGCCCGGGACAAAAAAGGGCGGTTGATACCAGCTGAGCATCTTCCTCCACTCATCTACCTCCACTCATACCAAGAAGATTGAACCAGACAGGACCCGAGGCCATTATCGGATCCATTGCTTTGGTTTACAGGCATGTCTCCTCAAAAGCCTGGATTCCAATACCAGCAGAGGGGATTTCCTGAGGCACCCATCAGAACAAATCTCGTCTCCACGAGGAAACTTGTGCATGGGAGCTATGCCAAAGCTTAGGAGAATACTTCAGGGTCCCGGTGCCACCTTCCCATTCCAAGGCCCTCATGGACACAAACACACATTAGGACCCATCCTCTGGAAAGTGCATTTCAACTCAGCCACCCCGGTTGCTCCCGCAGATCCATTAGATCTAAACTGTCTTGTTGCTAGGAGACAATTGGAAGGCGAGGCGGACTTCCCAGGCATCCATCCTCGAACGGTGCTCTGGAGTCATTCCATATGGGATGTCCTGGAGCTGTCCAACAGGTCTCAATTGACCCGCAGAAGGAATCCTTGAAGGGGGCATCCCACATCTCCTAACGTGGAAAACCTCCATGGCCTCGAGATTCCGCTCCCTTCATGAAGGGGCCGTCATGCACAGAAACTCCAACCTGAGCCAACGTCGGATCCTCGACCTGACTTCAGATGCATGAGATATTGGTTCAGATCTGCAGGGGGTACCTGCCGTGCCCTCACCCTGAATCCGAAGTCTAGCTTGTGTTCTCAGACTTCCGTCCTCACTCTCCTGGCCCCGAAGCCCTCATGTTTGGTAATTCCGGACCGACAATGAAGCACTCTGCCTGCCCTCTAGAAAAAATATATTGCCTAATGAGCTGCCCAGGCAGCTTAAATGAAGATAAACCTACACGGCACTCGAATGTACCCAAATTATATAGTCTAACCTGGGCACTAATGCACTGTCTGACACAACCTGAGCCCGGACCTGCTGACCAACACCCAGACAGCTGACCGCACCCTGAGCACATCAGACACGCCCTGGCATTAGGTCATCATCTCTTCCCTACCTCAGTTTTCAGGCTTCAGAACCTAGACATTATCTCCAATCACTGCCCACGGGTGACTGTGAATCTTCCTGACCCATGGCAAGAAACCTTGTGGTTGGCATGTTGTCCAACGTTCAGTGTAGGAGAAACCAGCATTCACCCTGAGGCCCCGCCCATTCTTGAGTGCGATGAGTGCATCAACACGCATTGTGACCTCAGCGTGAGTCCTGTCCTCTAGTAAGTCCTCTCAGTGGCTGGACCATTAGATGTCATAATGGGCTTGACATGTCCGTAGGCCCCAATTTTTAACCAGATTTGTGGTTGTCCAGTCGCCCCACCCCAGGGCTCTACTCTGGAATCCCTCATTCGGTGGGACATCTGAGGTTGAAAAACAAAATGAAACAAATCGACAACAACAACAAAAAAACGGACTTCTTCCATCCCCAGAATGACCGCAAACTCTTTGGACGGGACCGAACCCCCAGAGAGTAAGACTCGTCCATTTCCCATGAAGTCACCCAGAAATTTCACGACCATGAGTGACACGATATCCAGATACAAAAACTTGAGCAAGAGCCTCACACTCGCCTTTTTTTCATATCCCGAAGTGTTCTCCTCATGGTCTATAGATCAGTCCTGCCATACCTATGACCCAAAACATAAGCCGAGTTTGTGTTTTCAGACAACTGTCCAAACAGCTCTGGCCTACACACCCTACAGGCTCAGGGCCCTGGAGCCAAACCTGAGGACTGTACTTGCCCTCTCCAAGGGAATTGTATGTGCCCATTCCAATGGCCACAACCCTACTAATAGGATAACCTCCAAAGTCCCTGAGGCCATCGCAATAGTTGTGGCTTCCCAGGACAAACAGGGGCAATCTGAGCCCATCTGAGCACCTACCTGCACTCAGACCCGTAGACTGATGTCCCCAGAAATAAAAAGGAACGAACAGGCCCCTAGGCACTAATCGGATCCATTGCTTTGGTTTCCAGGAAACTCTCCTCAGAGGCCTGGATTTCAATACCAGCATATGGCTGTTTCTTGACTCACCCATCAGAACAAATCTCATCTACACATGGGAAACATGCACGTTGGAGCTGTGTCAAAGCCTCTGTTTAGGAGAACCCTTCAGGGCCCCAGGGCCACCGCTTCATTCCAAGGTCTCCAGGACACAAAAACATATTAGGACACATCCACAGGAGAGTCCATTTCAACTCAGCCTCCTCGGTTGCCCCCCACATCCAGCAGATCTAACCTGTCTTGTTGCTTGGAGACAATTGGAATGCGAGGTGGGCTACCCAGCCATCCATCCTTAGAACCCTGCTCGGAATCATTGGCCTGGAGCCAACCAACAGGTCTCAATTGTCCTGCAGAAGAATCTTTGCAGTTTGGAGCTTCTCACAACTCCCATCGTGGGAAAACCCCCATGTCCTCGTGATCCAACCCCCTTCAAGAAAGGACCATCAGGGCAGAAAATCCAACCTGAGCGAACGTCTGATCCTTACCCGGACTTCAGATGCACGAGATCTCTATTGAGGTCTGTAGTTTGTGCCTGCCATATCCTCACCCAGAAACCTAGGCTTGGCTTGGGTTCTCAGACTCCGTCCTCAGACTACTGGCCCACAAGCCTTCCAGTTTGGCAATCCAGAACTACAATGCCGCACTCTGCCTGCCCTACAGAAGTAAAACATTGCCCTCAGGGCTAACCCGAAACTCCAAATGAGGATCAACCTGCACGCCATTCGGCTGTACTTCAAACATAGAGGCTGACCTGGGCACTATTTCCCGTTCTGACCCAGCCTGAGCCTGGACCTCCTGGTCCCACCCAGACAGCTGGCCGCACAGTGAGCACATCGGACCCGCCATGGCCTTAGGTCGTCATCTCTTCCCAACTAAGGTTTTCATTCTCCAGGACCTAGACCTTATCTCCAACCACTGCCCAGGGTTGAAAACGATGCAGAAATCCGAACTCTTTCCCCATGGCAAGAAACCTTGTGCTTGGCATGTTGTCCAACGTTCAGTGTAGTTGAAACAAGCGTGGCCCATGAGGCTTAACCCATGCTTGCGGGCCACATTGGTCACAAACACACAATGTGACCCTCAGCCTGAACCCAGGCCTCAGGTAAGGCCTCTCAGGGCCTATATGAAGAGACAGCATATTGGGCTTGCCATGCCCCTAGGCCCCAATTTTTAACCATTTTCGGGGTGTCCCTTCACTCTTCCCCAGGGCTCTGCTTTGGAATTCCTCTTTTGGTGGGACACCAGAGGTAACAAACCTGAAAGGAGTCCTCCCATCCCACAGATTGACGAAAAACAATTGGGATCGGGCCAAATCCACAGAGAGGAAGATTCGTCCATGGCCCATGAGACCTCCCCAACATTCCACGGCCATCGCTGAAACAAAATCCAGAGACAAAAGCCTGAGCAAGCGCCTCAGACTCGCTCATTCTTCATATCCTGAAGAGTTCTTCTCATGGTTTGTAGATCGGGCGTGCCATACCTACGTCCCCAAACTTAAGCTGAGTTTGTGTTTTCAGTCTTCTGTCCTCAAAGTCCTGGGCCACACTCCCTCCAGGCTGGGGCCTTTGGAGCCACACATTAGGACTGCCCCCACCCAATCCATGGGAATTCTGCCCATTCCATTGTCCAAAATCGTACAAATTAGGAGAACCCTCCAAAGTCCCTGAGGCCATCCCAATAGTGTAGGTCGCCCGGGACAAAAAAGGGCGGTTGATACCAGCTGAGCATCTTCCTCCACTCATCTACCTCCACTCATACCAAGAAGATTGAACCAGACAGGACCCGAGGCCATTATCGGATCCATTGCTTTGGTTTACAGGCATGTCTCCTCAAAAGCCTGGATTTCAATACCAGCAGAGGGGATTTCCTGAGGCACCCATCAGAACAAATCTCGTCTCCACAAGGAAACTTGTGCATGGGAGCTATGCCAAAGCTTAGGAGAATACTTCAGGGTCCCGGTGCCACCTTCCCATTCCAAGGCCCTCATGGACACAAACACACATTAGGACCCATCCTCTGGAAAGTGCATTTCAACTCAGCCACCCCTGTTGCTCCCGCAGATCCATTAGATCTAAACTGTCTTGTTGTTAGGTGACAATTGGAAGGCGAGGCGGACTTCCCAGGCATCCATCCTCGAACGGTGCTCTGGAGTCATTCCATATGGGATGTCCTGGAGCTGTCCATCAGGTCTCAATTGTCCCGCAGAAGGAATCCTTGAAGGGGGCATCCCACATCTCCCAACGTGGAAAACCTCCATGGCCTCGAGATTCCGCTCCCTTCATGAAGGGGCCGTCATGCACAGAAACTCCAACCTGAGCCAACGTCGGATCCTCGCCCTGACTTCAGATGCATGAGATATTGGTTCAGATCTGCAGGGGGTACCTGCCGTGCCCTCACCCTGAATCCGAAGTCTAGCTTGTGTTCTCAGACTTCCGTCCTCACTCTCCTGGCCCCGAAGCCCTCATGTTTGGCAATTCCGGACCGACAATGAAGCACTCTGCCTGCCCTCTAGAAAAAATATATTGCCTAATGAGCTGCCCAGGCAGCTTAAATGAAGATAAACCTACACGGCACTCGAATGTACCCAAATTATATAGTCTAACCTGGGCACTAATGCACTGTCTGACACAACCTGAGCCCGGACCTGCTGACCAACACCCAGACAGCTGACCGCACCCTGAGCACATCAGACCCGCCCTGGCCTTAGGTCATCATCTCTTCCCTACCTCAGTTTTCAGGCTTCAGAACCTAGACCTTATCTCCAATCACTGCCCACGGGTGACTGTGATGCAGAAATCAGAACTCTTCCTGACCCATGGCAAGAAACCTTGTGGTTGGCATGTTGTCCAACGTTCAGTGTAGGAGAAAACAGCATTCACCCTGAGGCCCCGCCCATCTTGAGTGCGACGAGTGCATAAACACGCATTGTGACCTCAGCGTGAGTCCTGTCCTCTAGTAAGTCCTCTCAGTGGCTGGACCATTAGATGTCATAATGGGCTTGACATGTCCCTAGTCCCCAATTTTTAACCAGATTTCTGGTTGTCCAGTCGCCCCACCCCAGGGCTCTACTCTGGAATCCCTCATTTGGTGGGACATCTGAGGTTGAAAAACAAAATGAAACAAATCGACAACAACAACAAAAAAACGGACTTCTTCCATCCCCAGAATGACCGCAAACTCTTTGGACGGGACCGAACCCCCAGAGAGTAAGACTCGTCCATTTCCCATGAAGTCACCCGGCAATTTCACGACCATGAGTGACACGATATCCAGAGACAAAAACTTGAGCAAGAGCCTCACACTCGCCCTTTTTTCATATCCCGAAGTGTTCTCCTCATGGTCTGTAGATCAGTCCTGCCATACCTATGACCCAAAACATAAGCCGAGTTTGTGTTTTCAGACAACTGTCCAAACAGCTCTGGCCTACACACCCTACAGGCTCAGGGCCCTGGAGCCAAACCTGAGGACTGTACTTGCCCTCTCCAAGGGAATTGTATGTGCCCATTCCAATGGCCACAAGCCTACTAATAGGATAACCTCCAAAGTCCCTGAGGCCATCCCAATAGTTGTGGCTTCCCAGGACAAACAGGGGGCAATCTGAGCCCATCTGAGCACCTTCCTGCACTCAGACCCGTAGACTGATGTCCCCAGAGGTAAAAAGGAATGAACAGGCCCCTAGGAACTAATCAGATCCATTGCTTTGTTTTCCAGGAAACTCTCCTCAGAGGCCTGGATTTCAATACCAGCATATGGCTGTTTCTTGACTCACCCATCAGAACAAATCTCATCTACACATGGGAAACATGCACGTTGGAGCTGTGTCAAAGCCTCTGTTTAGGAGAACCCTTCAGGGCCCCAGGGCCACCGCTTCATTCCAAGGTCTCCATAGACACAAAAACATATTAGGACACATCCACAGGAGAGTCCATTTCAACTCAGCCTCCTCGGTTGCCCGCCACATCCAGCAGATCTAACCTGTCTTGTTGCTTGGAGACAATTGGAATGCGAGGTGGGCTACCCAGCCATCCATCCTTAGAACCCTGCTCGGAATCGTTGGCCTGGAGCCAACCAACAGGTCTCAATTGTCCTGCAGAAGAATCATTGCAGTTTGGAGCTTCTCACAACTCCCATCGTGGGAAAACCCCCATGTCCTCGTGATCCAACCCCCTTCAAGAAAGGGCCATCAGGGCAGAAAGTCCAACCTGAGCGATCGTCTGATCCTTGCCCTGACTTCAGATGCACGAGATCTCGATTGAGGTCTGTAGATTGTGCCTGCCATATCCTCACCCAGAAACCTAGGCCTAGCTTGGGTTCTCAGACTCCGTCCTCAGACTACTGGCCCACAAGCCCTCCAGTTGGGCAATCCAGAACTACAATGCCGCACTCTGCCTGCCCTACAGAAGTAAAATATTGCCCTCAGGGCTACCCCGAAACCCCAAATGAGGATCAACCTGCACGCCATTCGGCTGTACCCCAAACATAGAGGCTGACCTGGGCACTATTTCCCCTTCTGACCCAGCCTGAGCCTGGACCTCCTGGTCCCACCCAGACAAATGGCCGCACACTGAGCACATCGGACGCGCCATGGCCTTAGGTCGTCATCTCTTCCCAACTGCGGTTTTCAGGCTCCAGAACCTAGACCTTATCTCCAACCACTGCCCAGGGTTGAAAATGATGCAGAAATCAGAACTCTTTCCCCATGGTAAGAAACCTTGTGCTTGGCATGTTGTCCAACGATCAGTGTAGTTGAAACAAGCGTGGCCCATGAGGCCCAGCCCATGCTTGCGGGCCACATTGGTCACAAACACACATTGTGACCCTCAGCCTGAGCCCAGTCCTCAGGTAAGGCCTCTCAGGGCCTATATGAAGAGACAGCATATTGGGCTTGCCATGCCCCTAGGCCCCAATTTTTAACCATAGTTCGGGGTGTCCCTTCACTCTTCCCCAGGGCTCTGCTTTGGAATTCCTCTTTTGGTGGGACACCAGAGGTAACAAACCTGAAAGGAGTCCTCCCATCCGACAGATTGACGAAAAACAATTGGGATCGGGCCAAATCCACAGAGAGGAAGATTCGTCCATGGCCCATGAGACATCCCCAACATTCCACGGCCATCGCTGAAACAAAATCCAGAGACAAAAGCCCGAGCAAGCGCCTCAGACTCGCTCATTCTTCATATCCTGAAGAGTTCTTCTCATGGTTTGTAGATCGGGCGTGCCATACCTACGTCCCCAAACTTAAGCTGAGTTTGTGTTTTCAGTCTTCTGTCCTCAAAGTCCTGGGCCACACTCCCTCCAGGCTGGGGCCCCTGGAGCCACACATTAGGACTGCCCCCACCCAATCCATGGGAATTCTGCCCATTCCATTGTCAAAAATCGTACAAATTAGGAGAACCCTCCAAAGTCCCTGAGGCCATCCCAATAGTGTAGGTCGCCCGGGACAAAAAAGGGCGGTTGATACCAGCTGAGCATCTTCCTCCACTCATCTACCTCCACTCATACCAAGAAGATTGAACCAGACAGGACCCGAGGCCATTATCGGATCCATTGCTTTGGTTTACAGGCATGTCTCCTCAAAAGCCTGCATTCCAATACCAGCAGAGGGGATTTCCTGAGGCACCCATCAGAACAAATCTCGTCTCCACAAGGAAACTTGTGCATGGGAGCTATGCCAAAGCTTAGGAGAATACTTCAGGGTCCCGGTGCCACCTCCCCATTCCAAGGCCCTCATGGACACAAACACACGTTAGGACCCATCCTCTGGAAAGTGCATTTCAACTCAGCCACCCCGGTTGCTCCCGCAGATCCATTAGATCTAAACTGTCTTGTTGTTAGGAGACAATTGGAAGGCGAGGCGGACTTCCCAGGCATCCATCCTCGAACGGTGCTCTGGAGTCATTCCATATGGGATGTCCTGGAGCTGTCCAACAGGTCTCAATTGTCCCGCAGAAGGAATCCTTGAAGGGGGCATCCCACATCTCCCAACGTGGAAAACCTCCATGGCCTCGAGATTCCGCTCCCTTCATGAAGGGGCCGTCATGCACAGAAACTCCAACCTGAGCCAACGTCGGATCCTCGCCCTGACTTCAGATGCATGAGATATTGGTTCAGATCTGCAGGGGGTACCTGCCGTGCCCTCACCCTGAATCCGAAGTCTAGCTTGTGTTCTCAGACTTCCGTCCTCACTCTCCTGGCCCCGAAGCCCTCATGTTTGGCAATTCCGGACCGACAATGAAGCACTCTGCCTGCCCTCTAGAAAAAATATATTGCCTAATGAGCTGCCCAGGCAGCTTAAATGAAGATAAACCTACACGGCACTCGAATGTACCCAAATTATATAGTCTAACCTGGGCACTAATGCACTGTCTGACACAACCTGAGCCCGGACCTGCTGACCAACACCCAGACAGCTGACCGCACCCTGAGCACATCAGACCCGCCCTGGCCTTAGGTCATCATCTCTTCCCTACCTCAGTTTTCAGGCTTCAGAACCTAGACCTTATCTCCAATCACTGCCCACGGGTGACTGTGATGCAGAAATCAGAACTTTTCCTGACCCATGGCAAGAAACCTTGTGGTTGGCATGTTGTCCAACGTTCAGTGTAGGAGAAAACAGCATTCACCCTGAGGCCCCGCACATTCTTGAGTGCGACGAGAGCATAAACACGCATTGTGACCTCAGCGTGAGACCTGTCCTCTAGTAAGTCCTCTCAGTGGCTGGACCATTAGATGTCATAATGGGCTTGACATGTCCCTAGTCCCCAATTTTTAACCAGATTTCTGGTTGTCCAGTCGCCCCACCCCAGGGCTCTACTCTGGAATCCCTCATTTGGTGGGACATCTGAGGTTGAAAAACAAAATGAAACAAATCGACAACAACAACAAAAAAACGGACTTCTTCCATCCCCAGAATGACCGCAAACTCTTTGGACGGGACCGAACCCCCAGAGAGTAAGACTCGTCCATTTCCCATGAAGTCACCCGGCAATTTCACGACCATGAGTGACACGATATCCAGAGACAAAAACTTGAGCAAGAGCCTCACACTCGCCCTTTTTTCATATCCCGAAGTGTTCTCCTCATGGTCTGTAGATCAGTCCTGCCATACCTATGACCCAAAACATAAGCCGAGTTTGTGTTTTCAGACAACTGTCCAAACAGCTCTGGCCTACACACCCTACAGGCTCAGGGCCCTGGAGCCAAACCTGAGGACTGTACTTGCCCTCTCCAAGGGAATTGTATGTGCCCATTCCAATGGCCACAACCCTACTAATAGGATAACCTCCAAAGTCCCTGAGGTCATCCCAAGAGTTGTGGCTTCCCAGGACAAACAGGGGGCAATCTGAGCCCATCTGAGCACCTTCCTGCACTCAGACCCGTAGACTGATGTCCCCAGAGGTAAAAAGGAACGAACAGGCCCGTAGGCACTAATCGGATCCATTGCTTTGGTTTCCAGGAAACTCTCCTCAGAGGCCTGGATTTCAATACCAGCATATGGCTGTTTCTTGACTCACCCATCAGAACAAATCTCATCTACACATGGGAAACATGCACGTTGGAGCTGTGTCAAAGCCTCTGTTTAGGAGAACCCTTCAGGGCCCCAGGGCCACCGCTGCATTCAAAGGTCTCCATAGACACAAAAACATATTAGGACACATCCACAGGAGAGTCCATTTCAACTCAGCCTCCTCGGTTGCCCCCCACATCCAGCAGATCTAACCTGTCTAGTTGCTTGGAGACAATTGAAATGCGAGGTGGGCTACCCAGCCATCCATCCTTAGAACCCTGCTCGGAATCGTTGGCCTGGAGCCAACCAACAGGTCTCAATTGTCCTGCAGAAGAATCTTTGCAGTTTGGAGCTTCTCACAACTCCCATCGTGTGAAAACCCCCATGTCCTCGTGATCCAACCCCCTTCAAGAAAGGGCCATCAGGGCAGAAAGTCCAACCTGAGCGATCGTCTGATCCTTGCCCTGACTTCAGATGCACGAGATCTCTATTGAGGTCTGTAGATTGTGCCTGCCATATCCTCACCCAGAAACCTAGGCCTAGCTTGGGTTCTCAGACTCCGTCCTCAGACTACTGGCCCACAAGCCCTCCAGTTTGGCAATCCAGAACTACAATGCCGCACTCTGCCTGCCCTACAGAAGTAAAACATTGCCCTCAGGGCTACCCCGAAACCCCAAATGAGGATCAACCTGCACGCCATTCGGCTCTACCCCAAACATAGAGGCTGACTTGGGCACTATTTCCCCTTCTGACCCAGCCTGAGCCTGGACCTCCTGGTCCCACCCAGACAAATGGCCGCACACTGAGCACATCGGACCCGCCATGGCCTTAGGTCGTCATCTCTTCCCAACTGCGGTTTTCAGGCTCCAGAACCTAGACCTTATCTCCAACCACTGCCCAGGGTTGAAAATGATGCAGAAATCAGAACTCTTTCCCCATGGCAAGAAACCTTGTGCTTGGCATGTTGTCCAACGTTCAGTGTAGTTGAAACAAGCGTGGCCCATGAGGCCCAGCCCATGCTTGCGGGCCACATTGGACACAAACACACATTGTGACCCTCAGCCTGAGCCCAGTCCTCAGGTAAGGCCTCTCAGGGCCTATATGAAGAGACAGCATATTGGGCTTGCCATGCCCCTAGGCCCCAATTTTTAACCATAGTTCGGGGTGTCCCTTCACTCTTCCCCAGGGCTCTGCTTTGGAATTCCTCTTTTGGTGGGACACCTGAGGTAACAAACCTGAAAGGAGTCCTCCCATCCCACAGATTGACGAAAAACAATTGGGATCGGGCCAAATCCACAGAGAGGAAGATTCGTCCATGGCCCATGAGACATCCCCAACATTCCACGGCCATCGCTGAAACAAAATCCAGAGACAAAAGACTGAGCAAGCGCCTCAGACTCGCTCATTCTTCATATCCTGAAGAGTTCTTCTCATGGTTTGTAGATCGGGCGTGCCATACCTACGTCCCCAAACTTAAGCTGAGTTTGTGTTTTCAGTCTTCTGTCCTCAAAGTCCTGGGCCACACTCCCTCCAGGCTGGGGCCCCTGGAGCCACACATTAGGACTGCCCCCACCCAATCCATGGGAATTCTGCCCATTCCATTGTCAAAAATCGTACAAATTAGGAGAACCCTCCAAAGTCCCTGAGGCCATCCCAATAGTGTAGGTCGCCCGGGACAAAAAAGGGCGGTTGATACCAGCTGAGCATCTTCCTCCACTCATCTACCTCCACTCATACCAAGAAGATTGAACCAGACAGGACCCGAGGCCATTATCGGATCCATTGCTTTGGTTTACAGGCATGTCTCCTCAAAAGCCTGCATTCCAATACCAGCAGAGGGGATTTCCTGAGGCACCCATCAGAACAAATCTCGTCTCCACAAGGAAACTTGTGCATGGGAGCTATGCCAAAGCTTAGGAGAATACTTCAGGGTCCCGGTGCCACCTCCCCATTCCAAGGCCCTCATGGACACAAACACACATTAGGACCCATCCTCTGGAAAGTGCATTTCAACTCAGCCACCCCGGTTGCTCCCGCAGATCCATTAGATCTAAACTGTCTTGTTGTTAGGAGACAATTGGAAGGCGAGGCGGACTTCCCAGGCATCCATCCTCGAACGGTGCTCTGGAGTCATTCCATATGGGATGTCCTGGAGCTGTCCAACAGGTCTCAATTGTCCCGCAGAAGGAATCCTTGAAGGGGGCATCCCACATCTCCCAACGTGGAAAACCTCCATGGCCTCGAGATTCCGCTCCCTTCATGAAGGGGCCGTCATGCACAGAAACTCCAACCTGAGCCAACGTCGGATCCTTGCCCTGACTTCAGATGCATGAGATATTGGTTCAGATCTGCAGGGGGTACCTGCCGTGCCCTCACCCTGAATCCGAAGTCTAGCTTGTGTTCTCAGACTTCCGTCCTCACTCTCCTGGCCCCGAAGCCCTCATGTTTGGCAATTCCGGACCGACGATGAAGCACTCTGCCTGCCCTCTAGAATAAATATATTGCCTAATGAGCTGACCAGGCAGCTTAAATGAAGATAAACCTACACGGCACTCGAATGTACCCAAATTATATAGTCTAACCTGGGCACTAATGCACTGTCTGACACAACCTGAGCCCGGACCTGCTGACCAACACCCAGACAGCTTTCCGCACCCTGAGCACATCAGACCCGCCCTGGCCTTAGGTCATCATCTCTTCCCTACCTCAGTTTTCAGGCTTCAGAACCTAGACCTTATCTCCAATCACTGCCCACGGGTGACTGTGATGCAGAAATCAGAACTCTTCCTGACCCATGGCAAGAAACCTTGTGGTTGGCATGTTGTCCAACGTTCAGTGTAGGAGAAAACAGCATTCACCCTGAGGCCCCGCCCATTCTTGAGTGCGACGAGAGCATAAACACGCATTGTGACCTCAGCGTGAGTCCTGTCCTCTAGTAAGTCCTCTCAGTGTCTGAACCATTAGATGTCATAATGGGCTTGACATGTCCCTAGTCCCCAATTTTTAACCAGATTCTGGTTGTCCAGTCGCCCCACCCCAGGGCTCTACTCTGGAATCCCTCATTTGGTGGGACATCTGAGGTTGAAAAACAAAATGAAACAAATCGACAACAACAACAAAAAAACGGACTTCTTCCATCCCCAGAATGACCCCAAAATCTTTGGACGGGACCGAACCCCCAGAGAGTAAGACTCGTCCATTTCCCATGATGTCACCCGGCAATTTCACGACCATGAGTGACACGATATCCAGAGACAAAAACTTGAGCAAGAGCCTCACACTCGCCCTTTTTTCATATCCCGAAGTGTTCTCCTCATGGTCTGTAGATCAGTCCTGCCATACCTATGACCCAAAACATAAGCCGAGTTTGTGTTTTCAGACAACTGTCCAAACAGCTCTGGCCTACACACCCTACAGGCTCAGGGCCCTGGAGCCAAACCTGAGGACTGTACTTGCCCTCTCCAAGGGAATTGTATGTGCCCATTCCAATGGCCACAACCCTACTAATAGGATAACCTCCAAAGTCCCTGAGGTCATCCCAATAGTTGTGGCTTCCCAGGACAAACAGGGGCAATCTGAGCCCATCTGAGCACCTTCCTGCACTCAGACCCGTAGACTGATGTCCCCAGAGGTAAAAAGGAACGAACAGGCCCGTAGGCACTAATCGGATCCATTGCTTTGGTTTCCAGGAAACTCTCCTCAGAGGCCTGGATTTCAATACCAGCATATGGCTGTTTCTTGACTCACCCATCAGAACAAATCTCATCTACACATGGGAAACATGCACATTGGAGCTGTGTCAAAGCCTCTGTTTAGGAGAACCCTTCAGGGCCCCAGGGCCACCGCTGCATTCAAAGGTCTCCATAGACACAAAAACATATTAGGACACATCCACAGGAGAGTCCATTTCAACTCAGCCTCCTCGGTTGCCCCCCACATCCAGCAGATCTAACCTGTCTTGTTGCTTGGAGACAATTGGAATGCGAGGTGGGCTACCCAGCCATCCATCCTTAGAACCCTGCTCGGAATCGTTGGCCTGGAGCCAACCAACAGGTCTCAATTGTCCTGCAGAAGAATCTTTGCAGTTTGGAGCTTCTCACAACTCCCATCGTGTGAAAACCCCCATGTCCTCGTGATCCAACCCCCTTCAAGAAAGGGCCATCAGGGCAGAAAGTCCAACCTGAGCGATCGTCTGATCCTTGCCCTGACTTCAGATGCACGAGATCTCTATTGAGGTCTGTAGATTGTGCCTGCCATATCCTCACCCAGAAACCTAGGCCTAGCTTGGGTTCTCAGACTCCGTCCTCAGACTACTGGCCCACAAGCCCTCCAGTTTGGCAATCCAGAACTACAATGCCGCACTCTGCCTGCCCTACAGAAGTAAAACATTGCCCTCAGGGCTACCCCGAAACCCCAAATGAGGATCAACCTGCACGCCATTCGGCTGTACCCCAAACATAGAGCCTGACCTGGGCACTATTTCCCCTTCTGACCCAGCCTGAGCCTGGACCTCCTGGTCCCACCCAGACAAATGGCCGCACACTGAGCACATCGGACCCGCCATGGCCTTAGGTCGTCATCTCTTCCCAACTGCGGTTTTCAGGCTCCAGAACCTAGACCTTATCTCCAACCACTGCCCAGGGTTGAAAATGATGCAGAAATCAGAACTCTTTCCCCATGGCAAGAAACCTTGTGCTTGGCATGTTGTCCAACGTTCAGTGTAGTTGAAACAAGCGTGGCCCATGAGGCCCAGCCCATACTTGCGGGCCACATTGGTCACAAACACACATTGTGACCCTCAGCCTGAGCCCAGTCCTCAGGTAAGGCCTCTCAGGGCCTATATGAAGAGACAGCATATTGGGCTTGCCATGCCCCTAGGCCCCAATTTTTAACCATAGTTCGGGGTGTCCCTTCACTCTTCCCCAGGGCTCTGCTTTGGAATTCCTCTTTTGGTGGGACACCAGAGGTAACAAACCTGAAAGGAGTCCTCCCATCCCACAGATTGACGAAAAACAATTGGGATCGGGCCAAATCCACAGAGAGGAAGATTCGTCCATGGCCCATGAGACATCCCCAACATTCCACGGCCATCGCTGAAACAAAATCCAGAGACAAAAGCCTGAGCAAGCGCCTCAGACTCGCTCATTCTTCATATCCTGAAGAGTTCTTCTCATGGTTTGTAGATCGGGCGTGCCATACCTACGTCCCCAAACTTAAGCTGAGTTTGTGTTTTCAGTCTTCTGTCCTCAAAGTCCTGGGCCACACTCCCTCCAGGCTGGGGCCCCTGGAGCCACACATTAGGACTGCCCCCACCCAATCCATGGGAATTCTGCCCATTCCATTGTCAAAAATCGTACAAATTAGGAGAACCCTCCAAAGTCCCTGAGGCCATCCCAATAGTGTAGGTCGCCCGGGACAAAAAAGGGCGGTTGATACCAGCTGAGCATCTTCCTCCACTCATCTACCTCCACTCATACCAAGAAGATTGAACCAGACAGGACCCGAGGCCATTATCGGATCCATTGCTTTGGTTTACAGGCATGTCTCCTCAAAAGCCTGGATTTCAATACCAGCAGAGGGGATTTCCTGAGGCACCCATCAGAACAAATCTCGTCTCCACAAGGAAACTTGTGCATGGGAGCTATGCCAAAGCTTAGGAGAATACTTCAGGGTCCCGGTGCCACCTCCCCATTCCAAGGCCCTCATGGACACAAACACACATTAGGACCCATCCTCTGGAAAGTGCATTTCAACTCAGCCACCCCGGTTGCTCCCGCAGATCCATTAGATCTAAACTGTCTTGTTGTTAGGAGACAATTGGAAGGCGAGGCGGACTTCCCAGGCATCCATCCTCGAACGGTGCTCTGGAGTCATTCCATATGGGATGTCCTGGAGCTGTCCAACAGGTCTCAATTGTCCCGCAGAAGGAATCCTTGAAGGGGGCATCCCACATCTCCCAACGTGGAAAACCTCCATGGCCTCGAGATTCCGCTCCCTTCATGAAGGGGCCGTCATGCACAGAAACTCCAACCTGAGCCAACGTCGGATCCTCGCCCTGACTTCAGATGCATGAGATATTGGTTCAGATCTGCAGGGGGTACCTGCCGTGCCCTCACCCTGAATCCGAAGTCTAGCTTGTGTTCTCAGACTTCCGTCCTCACTCTCCTGGCCCCGAAGCCCTCATGTTTGGCAATTCCGGACCGACAATGAAGCACTCTGCCTGCCCTCTAGAAAAAATATATTGCCTAATGAGCTGACCAGGCAGCTTAAATGAAGATAAACCTACACGGCACTCGAATGTACCCAAATTATATAGTCTAACCTGGGCACTAATGCACTGTCTGACACAACCTGAGCCCGGACCTGCTGACCAACACCCAGACAGCTGACCGCACCCTGAGCACATCAGACCCGCCCTGGCCTTAGGTCATCATCTCTTCCCTACCTCAGTTTTCAGGCTTCAGAACCTAGACCTTATCTCCAATCACTGCCCACGGGTGACTGTGATGCAGAAATCAGAACTCTTCCTGACCCATGGCAAGAAACCTTGTGGTTGGCATGTTGTCCAACGTTCAGTGTAGGAGAAAACAGCATTCACCCTGAGGCCCCGCCCATTCTTGAGTGTGACGAGAGCATAAACACGCATTGTGACCTCAGCGTGAGTCCTGTCCTCTAGTAAGTCCTCTCAGTGGATGGACCATTAGATGTCATAATGGGCTTGACATGTCCCTAGTCCCCAATTTTTAACCAGATTTCTGGTTGTCCAGTCGCCCCACCCCAGGGCTCTACTCTGGAATCCCTCATTTGGTGGGACATCTGAGGTTGAAAAACAAAATGAAACAAATCGACAACAACAACAAAAAAACGGACTTCTTCCATCCCCAGAATGACCGCAAACTCTTTGGACGGGACCGAACCCCCAGAGAGTAAGACTCGTCCTTTTCCCATGAAGTCACCCGGCAATTTCACGACCATGAGTGACACGATATCCAGAGACAAAAACTTGAGCAAGAGCCTCACACTCGCCCTTTTTTCATATCCCGAAGTGTTCTCCTCATGGTCTGTAGATCAGTCCTGCCATACCTATGACCCAAAACATAAGCCGAGTTTGTGTTTTCAGGCAACTGTCCAAACAGCTCTGGCCTACACACCCTACAGGCTCAGGGCCCTGGAGCCAAACCTGAGGACTGTACTTGCCCTCTCCAAGGGAATTGTATGTGCCCATTCCAATGGCCACAACCCTACTAATAGGATAACCTCCAAAGTCCCTGAGGTCATCCCAATAGTTGTGGCTTCCCAGGACAAACAGGGGCAATCTGAGCCCATCTGAGCACCTTCCTGCACTCAGACCCGTAGACTGATGTCCCCAGAGGTAAAAAGGAACGAACAGGCCCGTAGGCACTAATCGGATCCATTGCTTTGGTTTCCAGGAAACTCTCCTCAGAGGCCTGGATTTCAATACCAGCATATGGCTGTTTCTTGACTCACCCATCAGAACAAATCTCATCTACACATGGGAAACATGCACGTTGGAGCTGTGTCAAAGCCTCTGTTTAGGAGAACCCTTCAGGGCCCCAGGGCCACCGCTGCATTCAAAGGTCTCCATAGACACAAAAACATATTAGGACACATCCACAGGAGAGTCCATTTCAACTCAGCCTCCTCGGTTGCCCCCCACATCCAGCAGATCTAACCTGTCTTGTTGCTTGGAGACAATTGGAATGCGAGGTGGGCTACCCAGCCATCCATCCTTAGAACCCTGCTCGGAATCGTTGGCCTGGAGCCAACCAACAGGTCTCAATTGTCCTGCAGAAGAATCTTTGCAGTTTGGAGCTTCTCACAACTCCCATCGTGTGAAAACCCCCATGTCCTCGTGATCCAACCCCCTTCAAGAAAGGGCCATCAGGGCAGAAAGTCCAACCTGAGCGATCGTCTGATCCTTGCCCTGACTTCAGATGCACGAGATCTCTATTGAGGTCTGTAGATTGTGCCTGCCATATCCTCACCCAGAAACCTAGGCCTAGCTTGGGTTCTCAGACTCCGTCCTCAGACTACTGGCCCACAAGCCCTCCAGTTTGGCAATCCAGAACTACAATGCCGCACTCTGCCTGCCCTACAGAAGTAAAACATTGCCCTCAGGGCTACCCCGAAACCCCAAATGAGGATCAACCTGCACGCCATTCGGCTGTACCCCAAACATAGAGCCTGACCTGGGCACTATTTCCCCTTCTGACCCAGCCTGAGCCTGGACCTCCTGGTCCCACCCAGACAAATGGCCGCACACTGAGCACATCGGACCCGCCATGGCCTTAGGTCGTCATCTCTTCCCAACTGCGGTTTTCAGGCTCCAGAACCTAGACCTTATCTCCAACCACTGCCCAGGGTTGAAAATGATGCAGAAATCAGAACTCTTTCCCCATGGCAAGAAACCTTGTGCTTGGCATGTTGTCCAACGTTCAGTGTAGTTGAAACAAGCGTGGCCCATGAGGCCCAGCCCATGCTTGCGGGCCACATTGGTCACAAACACACATTGTGACCCTCAGCCTGAGCCCAGTCCTCAGGTAAGGCCTCTCAGGGCCTATATGAAGAGACAGCATATTGGGCTTGCCATGCCCCTAGGCCCCAATTTTTAACCATAGTTCGGGGTGTCCCTTCACTCTTCCCCAGGGCTCTGCTTTGGAATACCTCTTTTGGTGGGACACCAGAGGTAACAAACCTGAAAGGAGTCCTCCCATCCCACAGATTGACGAAAAACAATTGGGATCGGGCCAAATCCACAGAGAGGAAGATTCGTCCATGGCCCATGAGACATCCCCAACATTCCACGGCCATCGCTGAAACAAAATCCAGAGACAAAAGCCTGAGCAAGCGCCTCAGACTCGCTCATTCTTCATATCCTGAAGAGTTCTTCTCATGGTTTGTAGATCGGGCGTGCCATACCTACGTCCCCAAACTTAAGCTGAGTTTGTGTTTTCAGTCTTCTGTCCTCAAAGTCCTGGGCCACACTCCCTCCAGGCTGGGGCCCCTGGAGCCACACATTAGGACTGCCCCCACCCAATCCATGGGAATTCTGCCCATTCCATTGTCAAAAATCGTACAAATTAGGAGAACCCTCCAAAGTCCCTGAGGCCATCCCAATAGTGTAGGTCGCCCGGGACAAAAAAGGGCGGTTGATACCAGCTGAGCATCTTCCTCCACTCATCTACCTCCACTCATACCAAGAAGATTGAACCAGACAGGACCCGAGGCCATTATCGGATCCATTGCTTTGGTTTACAGGCATGTCTCCTCAAAAGCCTGCATTCCAATACCAGCAGAGGGGATTTCCTGAGGCACCCATCAGAACAAATCTCGTCTCCACAAGGAAACTTGTGCATGGGAGCTATGCCAAAGCTTAGGAGAATACTTCAGGGTCCCGGTGCCACCTCCCCATTCCAAGGCCCTCATGGACACAAACACACATTAGGACCCATCCTCTGGAAAGTGCATTTCAACTCAGCCACCCCGGTTGCTCCCGCAGATCCATTAGATCTAAACTGTCTTGTTGTTAGGAGACAATTGGAAGGCGAGGCGGACTTCCCAGGCATCCATCCTCGAACGGTGCTCTGGAGTCATTCCATATGGGATGTCCTGGAGCTGTCCAACAGGTCTCAATTGTCCCGCAGAAGGAATCCTTGAAGGGGGCATCCCACATCTCCCAACGTGGAAAACCTCCATGGCCTCGAGATTCCGCTCCCTTCATGAAGGGGCCGTCATGCACAGAAACTCCAACCTGAGCCAACGTCGGATCCTCGCCCTGACTTCAGATGCATGAGATATTGGTTCAGATCTGCAGGGGGTACCTGCCGTGCCCTCACCCTGAATCCGAAGTCTAGCTTGTGTTCTCAGACTTCCGTCCTCACTCTCCTGGCCCCGAAGCCCTCATGTTTGGCAATTCCGGACCGACAATGAAGCACTCTGCCTGCCCTCTAGAAAAAATATATTGCCTAATGAGCTGACCAGGCAGCTTAAATGAAGATAAACCTACACGGCACTCGAATGTACCCAAATTATATAGTCTAACCTGGGCACTAATGCACTGTCTGACACAACCTGAGCCCGGACCTGCTGACCAACACCCAGACAGCTGACCGCACCCTGAGCACATCAGACCCGCCCTGGCCTTAGGTCATCATCTCTTCCCTACCTCAGTTTTCAGGCTTCAGAACCTAGACCTTATCTCCAATCACTGCCCACGGGTGACTGTGATGCAGAAATCAGAACTCTTCCTGACCCATGGCAAGAAACCTTGTGGTTGGCATGTTGTCCAACGTTCAGTGTAGGAGAAAACAGCATTCACCCTGAGGCCCCGCCCATTCTTGAGTGCGACGAGAGCATAAACACGCATTGTGACCTCAGCGTGAGTCCTGTCCTCTAGTAAGTCCTCTCAGTGGCTGGACCATTAGATGTCATAATGGGCTTGACATGTCCCTAGTCCCCAATTTTTAACCATCGTTCGGGGTGTCCCTTCACTCTTCCCCAGGGCTCTGCTTTGGATTCCTCTTTTGTTGGGACACCTGAGGTAACAAACCTGAAAGGAGTCCTCCCATCCCACAGATTGACGAAAAACAATTGGGATCGGGCCAAATCCACAGAGAGGAAGATTCGTCCATGGCCCATGAGACCTCCCCAACATTCCACGGCCATCGCTGAAACAAAATCCAGAGACAAAAGCCTGAGCAAGCGCCTCAGACTCGCTCATTCTTCATATCCTGAAGAGTTCTTCTCATGGTTTGTAGATCGGGCATGCCATACCTACGTCCCCAAACTTAAGCTGAGTTTGTGTTTTCAGTCTTCTGTCCTCAAAGTCCTGGGCCACACTCCCTCCAGGCTGGGGCCCCTGGAGCCACACATTAGGACTGCCCCCACCCAATCCATGGGAATTCTGCCCATTCCATTGTCAAAAATCGTACAAATTAGGAGAACCCTCCAAAGTCCCTGAGGCCATCCCAATAGTGTAGGTCGCCCGGGACAAAAAAGGGCGGTTGATACCAGCTGAGCATCTTCCTCCACTCATCTACCTCCACTCATACCAAGAAGATTGAACCAGACAGGACCCGAGGCCATTATCGGATCCATTGCTTTGGTTTACAGGCATGTCTCCTCAAAAGCCTGCATTCCAATACCAGCAGAGGGGATTTCCTGAGGCACCCATCAGAACAAATCTCGTCTCCACAAGGAAACTTGTGCATGGGAGCTATGCCAAAGCTTAGGAGAATACTTCAGGGTCCCGGTGCCACCTCCCCATTCCAAGGCCCTCATGGACACAAACACACATTAGGACCCATCCTCTGGAAAGTGCATTTCAACTCAGCCACCCCGGTTGCTCCCGCAGATCCATTAGATCTAAACTGTCTTGTTGTTAGGAGACAATTGGAAGGCGAGGCGGACTTCCCAGGCATCCATCCTCGAACGGTGCTCTGGAGTCATTCCATATGGGATGTCCTGGAGCTGTCCAACAGGTCTCAATTGTCCCGCAGAAGGAATCCTTGAAGGGGGCATCCCACATCTCCCAACGTGGAAAACCTCCATGGCCTCGAGATTCCGCTCCCTTCATGAAGGGGCCGTCATGCACAGAAACTCCAACCTGAGCCAACGTCGGATCCTCGCCCTGACTTCTGATGCATGAGATATTGTTTCAGATCTGCAGGGGGTACCTGCCGTGCCCTCACCCTGAATCCGAAGTCTAGCTTGTGTTCTCAGACTTCCGTCCTCACTCTCCTGGCCCCGAAGCCCTCATGTTTGGCAATTCCGGACCGACAATGAAGCACTCTGCCTGCCCTCTAGAAAAAATATATTGCCTAATGAGCTGCCCAGGCAGCTTAAATGAAGATAAACCTACACGGCACTCGAATGTACCCAAATTATATAGTCTAACCTGGGCACTAATGCACTGTCTGACACAACCTGAGCCCGGACCTGCTGACCAACACCCAGACAGCTGACCGCACCCTGAGCACATCAGACCCGCCCTGGCCTTAGGTCATCATCTCTTCCCTACCTCAGTTTTCAGGCTTCAGAACCTAGACCTTATCTCCAATCACTGCCCACGGGTGACTGTGATGCAGAAATCAGAACTCTTCCTGACCCATGGCAAGAAACCTTGTGGTTGGCATGTTGTCCAACATTCAGTGTAGGAGAAAACAGAATTCACCCTGAGGCACCGCCCATTCTTGAGTGCGACGAGAGCATAAACACGCATTGTGACCTCAGCGTGAGTCCTGTCCTCTAGTAAGTCCTCTCAGTGGCTGGACCATTAGATGTCATAATGGGCTTGACATGTCCCTAGTCCCCAATTTTTAACCAGATTTCTGGTTGTCCAGTCGCCCCACCCCAGGGCTCTACTCTGGAATCCCTCATTTGGTGGGACATCTGAGGTTGAAAAACAAAATGAAACAAATCGACAACAACAACAAAAAAACGGACTTCTTCCATCCCCAGAATGACCGCAAACTCTTTGGACGGGACCGAACCCCCAGAGAGTAAGACTCGTCCATTTCCCATGAAGTCACCCGGCAATTTCACGACCATGAGTGACACGATATCCAGAGACAAAAACTTGAGCAAGAGCCTCACACTCGCCCTTTTTTCATATCCCGAAGTGTTCTCCTCATGGTCTGTAGATCAGTCCTGCCATACCTATGACCCAAAACATAAGCCGAGTTTGTGTTTTCAGGCAACTGTCCAAACAGCTCTGGCCTACACACCCTACAGGCTCAGGGCCCTGGAGCCAAACCTGAGGACTGTACTTGCCCTCTCCAAGGGAATTGTATGTGCCCATTCCAATGGCCACAACCCTACTAATAGGATAACCTCCAAAGTCCCTGAGGTCATCCCAAGAGTTGTGGCTTCCCAGGACAAACAGGGGGCAATCTGAGCCCATCTGAGCACCTTCCTGCACTCAGACCCGTAGACTGATGTCCCCAGAGGTAAAAAGGAACGAACAGGCCCGTAGGCACTAATCGGATCCATTGCTTTGGTTTCCAGGAAACTCTCCTCAGAGGCCTGGATTTCAATACCAGCATATGGCTGTTTCTTGACTCACCCATCAGAACAAATCTCATCTACACATGGGAAACATGCACGTTGGAGCTGTGTCAAAGCCTCTGTTTAGGAGAACCCTTCAGGGCCCCAGGGCCACCGCTGCATTCAAAGGTCTCCATAGACACAAAAACATATTAGGACACATCCACAGGAGAGTCCATTTCAACTCAGCCTCCTCGGTTGCCCCCCACATCCAGCAGATCTAACTGTCTTGTTGCTTGGAGACAATTGGAATGCGAGTTGGGCTACCCAGCCATCCATCCTTAGAACCCTGCTCGGAATCGTTGGCCTGGAGCCAACCAATAGGTCTCAATTGTCCTGCAGAAGAATCTTTGCAGTTCGGAGCTTCTCACAACTCCCATCGTGGGAAAACCCCCATGTCCTCGTGATCCAACCCCCTTCAAGAAAGGGCCATCAGGGCAGAAAGTCCAACCTGAGCGATCGTCTGATCCTTGCCCTGACTTCAGATGCACGAGATCTCTATTGAGGTCTGTAGATTGTGCCTGCCATATCCTCACCCAGAAACCTAGGCCTAGCTTGGGTTCTCAGACTCCGTCCTCAGACTACTGGCCCACAAGCCCTCCAGTTTGGCAATCCAGAACTACAATGCCGCACTCTGCCTGCCCTACAGAAGTAAAACATTGCCCTCAGGGCTACCCCGAAACCCCAAATGAGGATCAACCTGCACGCCATTCGGCTCTACCCCAAACATAGAGGCTGACCTGGGCACTATTTCCCCTTCTGACCCAGCCTGAGCCTGGACCTCCTGGTCCCACCCAGACAAATGGCCGCACACTGAGCACATCGGACCCGCCATGGCCTTAGGTCGTCATCTCTTCCCAACTGCGGTTTTCAGGCTCCAGAACCTAGACCTTATCTCCAACCACTGCCCAGGGTTGAAAATGATGCAGAAATCAGAACTCTTTCCCCATGGCAAGAAACCTTGTGCTTGGCATGTTGTCCAACGTTCAGTGTAGTTGAAACAAGCGTGGCCCATGAGGCCCAGCCCATGCTTGCGGGCCACATTGGTCACAAACACACATTGTGACCCTCAGCCTGAGCCCAGTCCTCAGGTAAGGCCTCTCAGGGCCTATATGAAGAGACAGCATATTGGGCTTGCCATGCCCCTAGGCCCCAATTTTTAACCATAGTTCGGGGTGTCCCTTCAATCTTCCCCAGGGCTCTGCTTTGGAATTCCTCTTTTGGTGGGACACCAGAGGTAACAAACCTGAAAGGAGTCCTCCCATCCCACAGATTGACGAAAAACAATTGGGATCGGGCCAAATCCACAGAGAGGAAGATTCGTCCATGGCCCATGAGACATCCCCAACATTCCACGGCCATCGCTGAAACAAAATCCAGAGACAAAAGCCTGAGCAAGCGCCTCAGACTCGCTCATTCTTCTTATCCTGAAGAGTTCTTCTCATGGTTTGTAGATCGGGCGTGCCATACCTACGTCCCCAAACTTAAGCTGAGTTTGTGTTTTCAGTCTTCTGTCCTCAAAGTCCTGGGCCACACTCCCTCCAGGCTGGGGCCCCTGGAGCCACACATTAGGACTGCCCCCACCCAATCCATGGGAATTCTGCCCATTCCATTGTCAAAAATCGTACAAATTAGGAGAACCCTCCAAAGTCCCTGAGGCCATCCCAATAGTGTAGGTCGTCCGGGACAAAAAAGGGCGGTTGATACCGGCTGAGCATCTTCCTCCACTCATCTACCTCCACTCATACCAAGAAGATTGAACCAGACAGGACCCGAGGCCATTATCGGATCCATTGCTTTGGTTTACAGGCATGTCTCCTCAAAAGCCTGGATTCCAATACCAGCAGAGGGGATTTCCTGAGGCACCCATCAGAACAAATCTCGTCTCCACAAGGAAACTTGTGCATGGGAGCTATGCCAAAGCTTAGGAGAATACTTCAGGGTCCCGGTGCCACCTCCCCATTCCAAGGCCCTCATGGACACAAACACACATTAGGACCCATCCTCTGGAATGTGCATTTCAACTCAGCCACCCCGGTTGCTCCCGCAGATCCATTAGATCTAAACTCTCTTGTTGTTAGGAGACAATTGGAAGGCGAGGCGGACTTCCCAGGCATCCATCCTCGAACGGTGCTCTGGAGTCATTCCATATGGGATGTCCTGGAGCTGTCCAACAGGTCTCAATTGTCCCGCAGAAGGAATCCTTGAAGGGGGCATCCCACATCCCCCAACGTGGAAAACCTCCATGGCCTCGAGATTCCGCTCCCTTCATGAAGGGGCCGTCATGCACAGAAACTCCAACCTGAGCCAACGTCGGATCCTCGCCCTGACTTCAGATGCATGAGATATTGGTTCAGATCTGCAGGGGGTACCTGCCGTGCCCTCACCCTGAATCCGAAGTCTAGCTTGTGTTCTCAGACTTCCGTCCTCACTCTCCTGGCCCCGAAGCCCTCATGTTTGGCAATTCCGGACCGACAATGAAGCACTCTGCCTGCCCTCTAGAAAAAATATATTGCCTAATGAGCTGACCAGGCAGCTTAAATGAAGATAAACCTACACGGCACTCGAATGTACCAAAATTATATAGTCTAACCTGGGCACTAATGCACTGTCTGACACAACCTGAGCCCGGACCTGCTGACCAACACCCAGACAGCTGACCGCACCCTGAGCACATCAGACCCGCCCTGGCCTTAGGTCATCATCTCTTCCCTACCTCAGTTTTCAGGCTTCAGAACCTAGACCTTATCTCCAATCACTGCCCACGGGTGACTGTGATGCAGAAATCAGAACTCTTCCTGACCCATGGCAAGAAACCTTGTGGTTGGCATGTTGTCCAACATTCAGTGTAGGAGAACACAGCACTCACCCTGAGGCCCCGCCCATTCTTGAGTGCGACGAGAGCATAAACACGCATTGTGACCTCAGCGTGAGTCCTGTCCTCTAGTAAGTCCTCTCAGTGGCTGGACCTTTAGATGTCATAATGGGCTTGACATGTCCCTAGTCCCCAATTTTTAACCAGATTTCTGGTTGTCCAGTCGCCCCACCCCAGGGCTCTACTCTGGAATCCCTCATTTGGTGGGACATCTGAGGTTGAAAAACAAAATGAAACAAATCGACAACAACAACAAAAAAACGGACTTCTTCCATCCCCAGAATGACCGCAAACTCTTTGGACGGGACCGAACCCCCAGAGAGTAAGACTCGTCCATTTCCCATGAAGTCACCCGGCAATTTCACGACCATGAGTGACACGATATCCAGAGACAAAAACTTGAGCAAGAGCCTCACACTCGCCCTTTTTTCATATCCCGAAGTGTTCTCCTCATGGTCTGTAGATCAGTCCTGCCATACCTATGACCCAAAACATAAGCCGAGTTTGTGTTTTCAGACAACTGTCCAAACAGCTCTGGCCTACACACCCTACAGGCTCAGGGCCCTGGAGCCAAACCTGAGGACTGTACTTGCCCTCTCCAAGGGAATTGTATGTGCCCATTCCAATGGCCACAACCCTACTAATAGGATAACCTCCAAAGTCCCTGAGGTCATCCCAATAGTTGTGGCTTCCCAGGACAAACAGGGGCAATCTGAGCCCATCTGAGCACCTTCCTGCACTCAGACCCGTAGACTGATGTCCCCAGAGGTAAAAAGGAACGAACAGGCCCGTAGGCACTAATCGGATCCATTGCTTTGGTTTCCAGGAAACTCTCCTCAGAGGCCTGGATTTCAATACCAGCATATGGCTGTTTCTTGACTCACCAATCAGAACAAATCTCATCTACACATGGGAAACATGCACGTTGGAGCTGTGTCAAAGCCTCTGTTTAGGAGAACCCTTCAGGGCCCCAGGGCCACCGCTGCATTCAAAGGTCTCCATAGACACAAAAACATATTAGGACACATTCACAGGAGAGTCCATTTCAACTCAGCCTCCTCGGTTGCCCCCCACATCCAGCAGATCTAACCTGTCTTGTTGCTTGGAGACAATTGGAATGCGAGGTGGGCTACCCAGCCATCCATCCTTAGAACCCTGCTCGGATTCGTTGGCCTGGAGCCAACCAACAGGTCTCAATTGTCCTGCAGAAGAATCTTTGCAGTTTGGAGCTTCTCACAACTCCCATCGTGTGAAAACCCCCATGTCCTCGTGATCCAACCCCCTTCAAGAAAGGGCCATCAGGGCAGAAAGTCCAACCTGAGCGATCGTCTGATCCTTGCCCTGACTTCAGATGCACGAGATCTCTATTGAGGTCTGTAGATTGTGCCTGCCATATCCTCACCCAGAAACCTAGGCCTAGCTTGGGTTCTCAGACTCCGTCCTCAGACTACTGGCCCACAAGCCCTCCAGTTTGGCAATCCAGAACTACAATGCCGCACTCTGCCTGCCCTACAGAAGTAAAACATTGCCCTCAGGGCTACCCCGAAACCCCAAATGAGGATCAACCTGCACGCCATTCGGCTGTACCCCAAACATAGAGGCTGACCTGGGCACTATTTCCCCTTCTGACCCAGCCTGATCCTGGACCTCCTGGTCCCACCCAGACAAATGGCCGCGCACTGAGCACATCGGACCCGCCATGGCCTTAGGTCGTCATCTCTTCCCAACTGCGGTTTTCAGGCTCCAGAACCTAGACCTTATCTCCAACCACTGCCCAGGGTTGAAAATGATGCAGAAATCAGAACTCTTTCCCCATGGCAAGAAACCTTGTGCTTGGCATGTTGTCCAACGTTCAGTGTAGTTGAAACAAGCGTGGCCCATGAGGCCCAGCCCATGCTTGCGGGCCACATTGGTCACAAACACACATTGTGACCCTCAGCCTGAGCCCAGTCCTCAGGTAAGGCCTCTCAGGGCCTATATGCAGAGACAGCATATTGGGCTTGCCATGCCCCTAGGCCCCAATTTTTAACCATAGTTCGGGGTGTCCCTTCACTCTTCCCCAGGGCTCTGCTTTGGAATTCCTCTTTTGGTGGGACACCAGAGGTAACAAACCTGAAAGGAGACCTCCCATCCCACAGATTGACGAAAAACAATTGGGATCGGGCCAAATCCACAGAGAGAAAGATTCGTCCATGGCCCATGAGACCTCCCCAACATTCCACGGCCATCGCTGAAACAAAATCCAGAGACAAAAGACTGAGCAAGCGCCTCAGACTCGCTCATTCTTCATATCCTGAAGAGTTCTTCTCATGGTTTGTAGATCGGGCGTGCCATACCTACGTCCCCAAACTTAAGCTGAGTTTGTGTTTTCAGTCTTCTGTCCTCAAAGTCCTGGGCCACACTCCCTCCAGGCTGGGGCCCCTGGAGCCACACATTAGGACTGCCCCCACCCAAACCATGGGAATTCTGCCCATTCCATTGTCAAAAATCGTACAAATTAGGAGAACCCTCCAAAGTCCCTGAGGCCATCCCAATAGTGTAGGTCGCCCGGGACAAAAAAGGGCGGTTGATACCAGCTGAGCATCTTCCTCCACTCATCTACCTCCACTCATACCAAGAAGATTGAACCAGACAGGACCCGAGGCCATTATCGGATGCATTGCCTTGGTTTACAGGCATGTCTCCTCAAAAGCTTGGATTCCAATACCAGCAGAGGGGATTTCCTGAGGCACCCATCAGAACAAATCTCGTCTCCACAAGGAAACTTGTGCATGGGAGCTATGCCAAAGCTTAGGAGAATACTTCAGGGTCCCAGTGCCACCTCCCCATTCCAAGGCCCTCATGGACACAAACACATATTAGGACCCATCCTCTGGAAAGTGCATTTCAACTCAGCCACCCCGGTTGCTCCCGCAGATCCATTAGATCTAAACTGTCTTGTTGCTAGGAGACAATTGGAAGGCGAGGCGGACTTCCCAGGCATCCATCCTCGAACGGTGCTCTGGAGTCATTCCATATGGGATGTCCTGGAGCTGTCCAACAGGTCTCAATTGTCCCGCAGAAGGAATCCTTGAAGGGGGCATCCCACATCTCCCAACGTGGAAAACCTCCATGGCCTCGAGATTCCGCTCCCTTCATGAAGGGGCCGTCATGCACAGACACTCCAACCTGAGCCAACGTCGGATCCTCGCCCTGACTTCAGATGCATGAGATATTGGTTCAGATCTGCAGGGGGTACCTGCCGTGCCCTCACCCTGAATCCGAAGTCTAGCTTGTGTTCTCAGACTTCCGTCCTCACTCTCCTGGCCCCGAAGCCCTCTTATTTGGCAATTCCGGACCGACAATGAAGCACTCTGCCTGCCCTCTAGAAAAAATATATTGCCTAATGAGCTGACCAGGCAGCTTAAATGAAGATAAACCTACACGGCACTCGAATGTACCAAAATTTTATAGTCTAACCTGGGCAGAAATGCACTGTCTGACACAACCTGAGCCCGGACCTGCTGACCAACGCCCAGACAGCTGACCGCGCCCTGAGCACATCAGACCCGCCATGGCCTTAGGTCATCATCTCTTCCCTACCTCAGTTTTCAGGCTTCAGAACCTAGACATTATCTCCAATCACTGCCCACGGGTGACTGTGATGCAGAAATCAGAACTCTTCCTGACCCATGGCAAGAAACCTTGTGGTTGGCATGTTGTCCAACGTTCAGTGTAGGAGAAAACAGCATTCACCCTGAGGCCCCGCCCATTCTTGAGTGCGACGAGAGCATAAACACGCATTGTGACCTCAGCGTGAGTCCTGTCCTCTAGTAAGTCCTCTCAGTGGCTGGACCATTAGATGTCATAATGGGCTTGACATGTCCCTAGTCCCCAATTTTTAACCAGATTTCTGGTTGTCCAGTCGCCCCACCCCAGGGCTCTACTCTGGAATCCCTCATTTGGTGGGACATCTGAGGTTGAAAAACAAAATGAAACAAATCGACAACAACAACAAAAAAACGGACATCTCCCATCCCCAGAATGACCGCAAACTCTTTGGACGGGACCGAACCCCCAGAGAGTAAGACTCGTCCATTTCCCATGAAGTCACCCGGCAATTTCACGACCATGAGTGACACGATATCCAGAGACAAAAACTTGAGCAAGAGCCTCACACTCGCCCTTTTTTCATATCCCGAAGTGTTCTCCTCATGGTCTGTAGATCAGTCCTGCCATACCTATGACCCAAAACATAAGCCGAGTTTGTGTTTTCAGACAACTGTCCAAACAGCTGTGGCCTACACACCCTACAGGCTCAGGGCCCTGGAGCCAAACCTGAGGACTGTACTTGCCCTCTCCAAGGGAATTGTATGTGCCCATTCCAATGGCCACAACCCTACTAATAGGATAACCTCCAAAGTCCCTGAGGTCATCCCAATAGTTGTGGCTTCCCAGGACAAACAGGGGGCAATCTGAGCCCATCTGAGCACCTTCCTGCACTCAGACCCGTAGACTGATGTCCCCAGAGGTAAAAAGGAACGAACAGGCCCGTAGGCACTAATCGGATCCATTGCTTTGGTTTCCAGGAAACTCTCCTCAGAGGCCTGGATTTCAATACCAGCATATGGCTGTTTCTTGACTCACCCATCAGAACAAATCTCATCTACACATGGGAAACATGCACGTTGGAGCTGTGTCAAAGCCTCTGTTTAGGAGAACCCTTCAGGGCCCCAGGGCCACCGCTGCATTCAAAGGTCTCCATAGACACAAAAACATATTAGGACACATCCACAGGAGAGTCCATTTCAACTCAGCCTCCTCGGTTGCCCCCCACATCCAGCAGATCTAACCTGTCTTGTTGCTTGGAGACAATTGAAATGCGAGGTGGGCTACCCAGCCATCCATCCTTAGAACCCTGCTCGGAATCGTTGGCCTGGAGCCAACCAACAGGTCTCAATTGTCCTGCAGAAGAATCTTTGCAGTTTGGAGCTTCTCACAACTCCCATCGTGTGAAAACCCCCATGTCCTCGTGATCCAACCCCCTTCAAGAAAGGGCCATCAGGGCAGAAAGTCCAACCTGAGCGATCGTCTGATCCTTGCCCTGACTTCAGATGCACGAGATCTCTATTGAGGTCTGTAGATTGTGCCTGCCATATCCTCACCCAGAAACCTAGGCCTAGCTTGGGTTCTCAGACTCCGTCCTCAGACTACTGGCCCACAAGCCCTCCAGTTTGGCAATCCAGAACTACAATGCCGCACTCTGCCTGCCCTACAGAAGTAAAACATTGCCCTCAGGGCTACCCCGAAACCCCAAATGAGGATCAACCTGCACGCCATTCGGCTGTACCCCAAACATAGAGGCTGACCTGGGCACTATTTCCCCTTCTGACCCAGCCTGAGCCTGGACCTCCTGGTCCCACCCAGACAAATGGCCGCACACTGAGCACATCGGACCCGCCATGGCCTTAGGTCGTCATCTCTTCCCAACTGCGGTTTTCAGGCTCCAGAACCTAGACCTTATCTCCAACCACTGCCCAGGGTTGAAAATGATGCAGAAATCAGAACTCTTTCCCCATGGCAAGAAACCTTGTGCTTGGCATGTTGTCCAACGTTCAGTGTAGTTGAAACAAGCGTGGCCCATGAGGCCCAGCCCATGCTTGCGGGCTACATTGGTCACAAACACACATTGTGACCCTCAGCCTGAGCCCAGTCCTCAGGTAAGGCCTCTCAGGGCCTATATGCAGAGACAGCATATTGGGCTTGCCATGCCCCTAGGCCCCAAATTTTAACCATAGTTCGGGGTGTCCCTTCACTCTTCCCCAGGGCTCTGCTTTGGAATTCCTCTTTTGGTGGGACACCTGAGGTAACAAACCTGAAAGGAGTCCTCCCATCCCACAGATTGACGAAAAACAATTGGGATCGGGCCAAATCCACAGAGAGGAAGATTCGTCCATGGCCCATGAGACCTCCCCAACATTCCACGGCCATCGCTGAAACAAAATCCAGAGACAAAAGACTGAGCAAGCGCCTCAGACTCGCTCATTCTTCATATCCTGAAGAGTTCTTCTCATGGTTTGTAGATCGGGCGTGCCATACCTACGTCCCCAAACTTAAGCTGAGTTTGTGTTTTCAGTCTTCTGTCCTCAAAGTCCTGGGCCACACTCCCTCCAGGCTGGGGCCCCTGGAGCCACACATTAGGACTGCCCCCACCCAATCCATGGGAATTCTGCCCATTCCATTGTCAAAAATCGTACAAATTAGGAGAACCCTCCAAAGTCCCTGAGGCCATCCCAATAGTGTAGGTCGCCCGGGACAAAAAAAGGCGGTTGATACCAGCTGAGCATCTTCCTCCACTCATCTACCTCCACTCATACCAAGAAGATTGAACCAGACAGGACCCGAGGCCATTATCGGATCCATTGCTTTGGTTTACAGGCATGTCTCCTCAAAAGCCTGCATTCCAATACCAGCAGAGGGGATTTCCTGAGGCACCCATCAGAACAAATCTCGTCTCCACAAGGAAACTTGTGCATGGGAGCTATGCCAAAGCTTAGGAGAATACTTCAGGGTCCCGGTGCCACCTCCCCATTCCAAGGCCCTCATGGACACAAACACATATTAGGACCCATCCTCTGGAAAGTGCATTTCAACTCAGCCACCCCGGTTGCTCCCGCAGATCCATTAGATCTAAACTGTCTTGTTGCTAGGAGACAATTGGAAGGCGAGGCGGACTTCCCAGGCATCCATCCTCGAACGGTGCTCTGGAGTCATTCCATATGGGATGTCCTGGAGCTGTCCAACAGGTCTCAATTGTCCCGCAGAAGGAATCCTTGAAGGGGGCATCCCACATCTCCCAACGTGGAAAACCTCCATGGCCTCGAGATTCCGCTCCCTTCATGAAGGGGCCGTCATGCACAGAAACTCCAACCTGAGCCAACGTCAGATCCTCGCCCTGACTTCAGATGCATGAGATATTGGTTCAGATCTGCAGGGGGTACCTGCCGTGCCCTCACCCTGAATCCGAAGTCTAGCTTGTGTTCTCAGACTTCCGTCCTCACTCTCCTGGCCCCGAAGCCCTCATGTTTGGCAATTCCGGACCGACAATGAAGCACTCTGCCTGCACTCTAGAAAAAATATATTGCTTAATGAGCTGACCAGGCAGCTTAAATGAAGATAAACCTACACGGCACTCGAATGTACCCAAATTATATAGTCTAACCTGGGCAGAAATGCACTGTCTGACACAACCTGAGCCCGGACCTGCTGACCAACACCCAGACAGCTGACTGCACCCTCAGCACATCAGACCCGCTATGGCCTTAGGTCATCATCTCTTCCCTACCTCAGTTTTCAGGCTTCAGAACCTAGACATTATCTCCAATCACTGCCCACGGGTGACTGTGATGCAGAAATCAGAACTCTTCCTGACCCATGGCAAGAAACCTGGTGGTTGGCATGTTGTCCAACGTTCAGTGTAGGAGAAAACAGCATTCACCCTGAGGCCCCGCCCATTCTTGAGTGCGACGAGAGCATAAACACGCATTGTGTCCTCAGCGTGAGTCCTGTCCTCTAGTAAGTCCTCTCAGTGGCTGGACCATTAGATGTCATAATGGGCTTGACATGTCCCTAGTCCCCAATTTTTAACCAGATTTCTGGTTGTCCAGTCGCCCCACCCCAGGGCTCTACTCTGGAATCCCTCATTTTGTGGGACATCTGAGGTTGAAAAACAAAATGAAACAAATCGACAACAACAACAAAAAAACGGACTTCTTCCATCCCCAGAATGACCGCAAACTCTTTGGACGGGACCGAACCCCCAGAGAGTAAGACTCGTCCATTTCCCATGAAGTCACCCGGCAATTTCACGACCATGAGTGACACGATATCCAGAGACAAAAACTTGAGCAAGAGCCTCACACTCGCCCTTTTTTCATATCCCGAAGTGTTCTCCTCATGGTCTGTAGATCAGTCCTGCCATACCTATGACCCAAAACATAAGCCGAGTTTGTGTTTTCAGACAACTGTCCAAACAGCTCTGGCCTACACACCCTACAGGCTCAGGGCCCTGGAGCCAAACCTGAGGACTGTACTTGCCCTCTCCAAGGGAATTGTATGTGCCCATTCCAATGGCCACAACCCTACTAATAGGATAACCTCCAAAGTCCCTGAGGCCATCCCAATAGTTGTGGCTTCCCAGGACAAACAGGGGGCAATCTGAGCCCATCTGAGCACCTTCCTGCACTCAGACCCGTAGACTGATGTCCCCAGAGGTAAAAAGGAACGAACAGGCCCCTAGGCACTAATCAGATCCATTGCTTTGGTTTCCAGGAAACTCTCCTCAGAGGCCTGGATTTCAATACCAGCATATGGCTGTTTCTTGACTCACCCATCAGAACAAATCTCATCTACACATGGGAAACATGCACGTTGGAGCTGTGTCAAAGCCTCTGTTTAGGAGAACCCTTCAGGGCCCCAGGGCCACCGCTTCATTCCAAGGTCTCCATAGACACAAAAACATATTAGGACACATCCACAGGAGAGTCCATTTAAACTCAGCCTCCTCGGTTGCCCCCCACATCCAGCAGATCTAACCTGTCTTTTTGCTTGGAGACAATTGGAATGCGAGGTGGGCTACCCAGCCATCCATCCTTAGAACCCTGTTCGGAATCGTTGGCCTGGAGCCAACCAACAGGTCTCAATTGTCCTGCAGAAGAATCTTTGCAGTTTGGAGCTTCTCACAACTCCCATCGTGGGAAAACCCCCATGTCCTCGTGATCCAACCCCCTTCAAGAAAGGGCCATCAGGGCAGAAAGTCCAACCTGAGCGATCGTCTGATCCTTGCCCTGACTTCAGATGCACGAGATCTCTATTGAGGTCTGTAGATTGTGCCTGCCATATCCTCACCCAGAAACCTAGGCCTAGCTTGGGTTCTCAGACTCCGTCCTCAGACTACTGGCCCACAAGCCCTCCAGTTTGGAAATCCAGAACTACAATGCCGCACTCTGCCTGCCCTACAGAAGTAAAACATTGCCCTCAGGGCTACCCCGAAACCCCAAATGAGGATCAACCTGCACGCCAATCGGCTGTACCCCAAACATAGAGGCTGATCTGGGCACTATTTCCCCTTCTGACCCAGCCTGAGCCTGGACCTCCTGGTCCCACCCAGACAGCTGGCCGCACACTGAGCACATCGGACCCGCCATGGCCTTAGGTCGTCATCTCTTCCCAACTGCGGTTTTCAGGATCCAGCACCTAGACCTTATCTCCAACCACTGCCCAGGATTGAAAATGATGCAGAAATCAGAACACTTTCCCCATGGCAAGAAACCTTGTGCTTGGCATGTTGTCCAACGTTCAGTGTAGTTGAAACAAGCGTGGCCCATGAGGCCCAGCCCATGCTTGCGGGCCACATTGGTCACAAACACACATTGTGACCCTCAGCCTGAGCCCAGTCCTCAGGTAAGGCCTTTCAGGACCTATATGAAGAGACAGCATATTGGGCTTGCCATGCCCCTAGGCCCCAAATTTTAACCATAGTTCGGGGTGTCCCTTCACTCTTCCCCAGGGCTCTGCTTTGGAATTCCTCTTTTGGTGGGACACCTGAGGTAACAAACCTGAAAGGAGTCCTCCCATCCCACAGATTGACGAAAAACAATTGGGATCGGGCCAAATCCACAGAGAGGAAGATTCGTCCATGGCCCATGAGACATCCCCAACATTCCACGGCCATCGCTGAAACAAAATCCAGAGACAAAAGCCTGAGCAAGCGCCTCAGACTCGCTCATTCTTCATATCCTGAAGAGTTCTTCTCATGGTTTGTAGATCGGGCGTGCCATACCTACGTCCCCAAACTTAAGCTGAGTTTGTGTTTTCAGTCTTCTGTCGTCAAAGTCCTGGGCCACACTCCCTCCAGGCTGGGGCCCCTGGAGCCACACATTAGGACTGCCCCCACCCAATCCATGGGAATTCTGCCCATTCCATTGTCAAAAATCGTACAAATTAGGAGAACCCTCCAAAGTCCCTGAGGCCATCCCAATAGTGTAGGTCGCCCGGGACAAAAAAGGGCGGTTGATACCAGCTGAGCATCTTCCTCCACTCATCTACCTCCACTCATACCAAGAAGATTGAACCAGACAGGACCCGAGGCCATTATTGGATCCATTGCTTTGGTTTACAGGCATGTCTCCTCAAAAGCCTGGATTCCAATACCAGCAGAGGGGATTTCCTGAGGCACCCATCAGAACAAATCTCGTCTCCACAAGGAAACTTGTGCATGGGAGCTATGCCAAAGCTTAGGAGAATACTTCAGGGTCCCGGTGCCACCTCCCCATTCCAAGGCCCTCATGGACACAAACACACGTTAGGACCCATCTTCTGGAAAGTGCATTTCAACTCATCCACCCCGGTTGCTCCCGCAGATCCATTAGATCTAAACTGTCTTGTTGCTAGGAGACAATTGGAAGGCGAGGCGGACTTCCCAGGCATCCATCCTCGAACGGTGCTCTGGAGTCATTCCATATGGGATGTCCTGGAGCTGTCCAACAGGTCTCAATTGTCCCGCAGAAGGAATCCTTGAAGGGGGCATCCCACATCTCCCAACGTGGAAAACCTCCATGGCCTCGAGATTCCGCTCCCTTCATGAAGGGGCCGTCATGCACAGAAACTCCAACCTGAGCCAACGTCGGATCCTCGCCCTGACTTCAGATGCATGAGATATTGGTTCAGATCTGCAGGGGGTACCTGCCGTGCCCTCACCCTGAATCCGAAGTCTAGCTTGTGTTCTCAGACTTCTGTCCTCACTCTCCTGGCCCCGAAGCCCTCATGTTTGGCAATTCCGGACCGACAATGAAGCACTCTGCCTGCCCTCTAGAAAAAATATATTGCCTAATGAGCTGCCCAGGCAGCTTAAATGAAGATAAACCTACACGGCACTCGAATGTACCCAAATTATATAGTCTAACCTGGGCACTAATGCACTGTCTGACACAACCTGAGCCCGGACCTGCTGACCAACACCCAGACAGCTGACCGCACCCTGAGCACATGAGACCCGCCCTGGCCTTAGGTCATCATCTCTTCCCTACCTCAGTTTTCAGGCTTCAGAACCTAGACCTTATCTCCAATCACTGCCCACGGGTGACTGTGATGCAGAAATCAGAACTTTTCCTGACCCATGGAAAGAAACCATGTGGTTGGCATGTTGTCCAACGTTCAGTGTAGGAGAAAACAGCATTCCCCCTGAGGCCCCGCCCATTCTTGAGTGCGACGAGAGCATAAACACGCATTGTGACCTCAGCGTGAGTCCTGTCCTCTAGTAAGTCCTCTCAGTGGCTGGACCATTAGATGTCATAATGGGCTTGACATGTCCCTAGTCCCCAATTTTTAACCAGATTTCTGGTTGTCCAGTCGCCCCACCCCAGGGCTCTACTCTGGAATCCCTCATTTGGTGGGACATCTGAGGTTGAAAAACAAAATGAAACAAATCGACAACAACAACAAAAAAACGGACTTCTTCCATCCCCAGAATGACCGCAAACTCTTTGGACGGGACCGAACCCCCAGAGAGTAAGACTCGTCCATTTCCCATGATGTCACCCGGCAATTTCACGACCATGAGTGACACGATATCCAGAGACAAAAACTTGAGCAAGAGCCTCACACTCGCCCTTTTTTCATATCCCGAAGTGTTCTGCTCATGGTCTGTAGATCAGTCCTGCCATACCTATGACCCAAAACATGAGCCGAGTTTGTGTTTTCAGACAACTGTCCAAACAGCTCTGGCCTACACACCCTACAGGCTCAGGGCCCTGGAGCCAAACCTGAGGACTGTACTTGCCCTCTCCAAGGGAATTGTATGTGCCCATTCCAATGGCCACAACCCTACTAGTAGGATAACCTCCAAAGTCCCTGAGGCCATCCCAAGAGTTGTGGCTTCCCAGGACAAACAGGGGCAATCTGAGCCCATCTGAGCACCTACCTGCACTCAGACCCCTAGACTGATGTCCCCAGAGGTAAAAAGGAACGAACAAGCCCGTAGGCACTAATCGGATCCATTGCTTTGGTTTCCATGAAACTCTCCTCAGAGGCCTGGATTTCAATACCAGCATATGGCTGTTTCTTGACTCACCCATCAGAACAAATCTCATCTACACATGGGAAACATGCACGTTGGAGCTGTGTCAAAGCCTCTGTTTAGGAGAACCCTTCAGGGCCCCAGGGCCACCGCTTCATTCCAAGGTCTCCATAGACACAAAAACATATTAGGACACATCCACAGGAGAGTCCATTTCAACTCAGCCTCCTCGATTGGCCCCCACATCCAGCAGATCTAACCTGTCTTGTTGCTTGGAGACAATTGGAATGCGAGGTGGGCTACCCAGCCATCCGTCCTTAGAACACTGCTCGGAATCGTTGGCCTGGAGCCAACCAACAGGTCTCAATTGTCCTTCAGAAGAATCTTTGCAGTTTGGAGCTTCTCACAACTCCCATCGTGGGAAAACCCCCATGTCCTCGTGATCCAACCCCCTTCAAGAAAGGGCCATCAGGGCAGAAAGTCCAACCTGAGCGATCGTCTGATCCTTGCCCTGACTTCAGATGCACGAGATCTCTATTGAGGTCTGTAGATTGTGCCTGCCATATCCTCACCCAGAAACCTAGGCCTAGCTTGGGTTCTCAGACTCCATCCTCAGACTACTGGCCCACAAGCCCTCCAGTTTGGAAATCCAGAACTACAATGCCGCACTCTGCCTGCCCTACAGAAGTAAAACATTGCCCTCAGGGCTACCCCGAAACCCCAAATGAGGATCAACCTGCACGCCATTCGGCTGTACCCCAAACATAGAGGCTGACCTGGGCACTATTTCCCCTTCTGACCCAGCCTGAGCCTGGACCTCCTGGTCCCACCCAGACAGCTGGCCGCACACTGAGCACATCGGACCCGCCATGGCCTTAGGTCGTCATCTCTTCCCAACTGCGGTTTTCAGGCTCCAGCACCTAGACCTTATCTCCAACCACTGCCCAGGATTGAAAATGATGCAGAAATCAGAACACTTTCCCCATGGCAAGAAACCTTGTGCTTGGCATGTTGTCCAACGTTCAGTGTAGTTGAAACAAGCGTGGCCCATGAGGCCCAGCCCATGCTTGCGGGCCACATTGGTCACAAACACACATTGTGACCCTCAGCCTGAGCCCAGTCCTCAGGTAAGGCCTTTCAGGACCTATATGAAGAGACAGCATATTGGGCTTGCCATGCCCCTAGGCCCCAAATTTTAACCATAGTTCGGGGTGTCCCTTCACTCTTCCCCAGGGCTCTGCTTTGGAATTCCTCTTTTGGTGGGACACCTGAGGTAACAAACCTGAAAGGAGTCCTCCCATCCCACAGATTGACGAAAAACAATTGGGATCGGGCCAAATCCACAGAGAGGAAGATTCGTCCATGGCCCATGAGACCTCCCCAACATTCCACGGCCATCGCTGAAACAAAATCCAGAGACAAAAGCCTGAGCAAGCGCCTCAGACTCGCTCATTCTTCATATCCTGAAGAGTTCTTCTCATGGTTTGTAGATCGGGCGTGCCATACCTACGTCCCCAAACTTAAGCTGAGTTTGTGTTTTCAGTCTTCTGTCGTCAAAGTCCTGGGCCACACTCCCTCCAGGCTGGGGCCCCTGGAGCCACACATTAGGACTGCCCCCACCCAATCCATGGGAATTCTGCCCATTCCATTGTCAAAAATCGTACAAATTAGGAGAACCCTCCAAAGTCCCTGAGGCCATCCCAATAGTGTAGGTCGCCCGGGACAAAAAAGGGCGGTTGATACCAGCTGAGCATCTTCCTCCACTCATCTACCTCCACTCATACCAAGAAGATTGAACCAGACAGGACCCGAGGCCATTATTGGATCCATTGCTTTGGTTTACAGGCATGTCTCCTCAAAAGCCTGGATTCCAATACCAGCAGAGGGGATTTCCTGAGGCACCCATCAGAACAAATCTCGTCTCCACAAGGAAACTTGTGCATGGGAGCTATGCCAAAGCTTAGGAGAATACTTCAGGGTCCCGGTGCCACCTCCCCATTCCAAGGCCCTCATGGACACAAACACACGTTAGGACCCATCTTCTGGAAAGTGCATTTCAACTCATCCACCCCGGTTGCTCCCGCAGATCCATTAGATCTAAACTGTCTTGTTGCTAGGAGACAATTGGAAGGCGAGGCGGACTTCCCAGGCATCCATCCTCGAACGGTGCTCTGGAGTCATTCCATATGGGATGTCCTGGAGCTGTCCAACAGGTCTCAATTGTCCCGCAGAAGGAATCCTTGAAGGGGGCATCCCACATCTCCCAACGTGGAAAACCTCCATGGCCTCGAGATTCCGCTCCCTTCATGAAGGGGCCGTCATGCACAGAAACTCCAACCTGAGCCAACGTCGGATCCTCGCCCTGACTTCAGATGCATGAGATATTGGTTCAGATCTGCAGGGGGTACCTGCCGTGCCCTCACCCTGAATCCGAAGTCTAGCTTGTGTTCTCAGACTTCTGTCCTCACTCTCCTGGCCCCGAAGCCCTCATGTTTGGCAATTCCGGACCGACAATGAAGCACTCTGCCTGCCCTCTAGAAAAAATATATTGCCTAATGAGCTGCCCAGGCAGCTTAAATGAAGATAAACCTACACGGCACTCGAATGTACCCAAATTATATAGTCTAACCTGGGCACTAATGCACTGTCTGACACAACCTGAGCCCGGACCTGCTGACCAACACCCAGACAGCTGACCGCACCCTGAGCACATGAGACCCGCCCTGGCCTTAGGTCATCATCTCTTCCCTACCTCAGTTTTCAGGCTTCAGAACCTAGACCTTATCTCCAATCACTGCCCACGGGTGACTGTGATGCAGAAATCAGAACTTTTCCTGACCCATGGAAAGAAACCATGTGGTTGGCATGTTGTCCAACGTTCAGTGTAGGAGAAAACAGCATTCCCCCTGAGGCCCCGCCCATTCTTGAGTGCGACGAGAGCATAAACACGCATTGTGACCTCAGCGTGAGTCCTGTCCTCTAGTAAGTCCTCTCAGTGGCTGGACCATTAGATGTCATAATGGGCTTGACATGTCCCTAGTCCCCAATTTTTAACCAGATTTCTGGTTGTCCAGTCGCCCCACCCCAGGGCTCTACTCTGGAATCCCTCATTTGGTGGGACATCTGAGGTTGAAAAACAAAATGAAACAAATCGACAACAACAACAAAAAAACGGACTTCTTCCATCCCCAGAATGACCGCAAACTCTTTGGACGGGACCGAACCCCCAGAGAGTAAGACTCGTCCATTTCCCATGATGTCACCCGGCAATTTCACGACCATGAGTGACACGATATCCAGAGACAAAAACTTGAGCAAGAGCCTCACACTCGCCCTTTTTTCATATCCCGAAGTGTTCTGCTCATGGTCTGTAGATCAGTCCTGCCATACCTATGACCCAAAACATGAGCCGAGTTTGTGTTTTCAGACAACTGTCCAAACAGCTCTGGCCTACACACCCTACAGGCTCAGGGCCCTGGAGCCAAACCTGAGGACTGTACTTGCCCTCTCCAAGGGAATTGTATGTGCCCATTCCAATGGCCACAACCCTACTAGTAGGATAACCTCCAAAGTCCCTGAGGCCATCCCAAGAGTTGTGGCTTCCCAGGACAAACAGGGGCAATCTGAGCCCATCTGAGCACCTACCTGCACTCAGACCCCTAGACTGATGTCCCCAGAGGTAAAAAGGAACGAACAAGCCCGTAGGCACTAATCGGATCCATTGCTTTGGTTTCCATGAAACTCTCCTCAGAGGCCTGGATTTCAATACCAGCATATGGCTGTTTCTTGACTCACCCATCAGAACAAATCTCATCTACACATGGGAAACATGCACGTTGGAGCTGTGTCAAAGCCTCTGTTTAGGAGAACCCTTCAGGGCCCCAGGGCCACCGCTTCATTCCAAGGTCTCCATAGACACAAAAACATATTAGGACACATCCACAGGAGAGTCCATTTCAACTCAGCCTCCTCGATTGGCCCCCACATCCAGCAGATCTAACCTGTCTTGTTGCTTGGAGACAATTGGAATGCGAGGTGGGCTACCCAGCCATCCGTCCTTAGAACACTGCTCGGAATCGTTGGCCTGGAGCCAACCAACAGGTCTCAATTGTCCTTCAGAAGAATCTTTGCAGTTTGGAGCTTCTCACAACTCCCATCGTGGGAAAACCCCCATGTCCTCGTGATCCAACCCCCTTCAAGAAAGGGCCATCAGGGCAGAAAGTCCAACCTGAGCGATCGTCTGATCCTTGCCCTGACTTCAGATGCACGAGATCTCTATTGAGGTCTGTAGATTGTGCCTGCCATATCCTCACCCAGAAACCTAGGCCTAGCTTGGGTTCTCAGACTCCATCCTCAGACTACTGGCCCACAAGCCCTCCAGTTTGGAAATCCAGAACTACAATGCCGCACTCTGCCTGCCCTACAGAAGTAAAACATTGCCCTCAGGGCTACCCCGAAACCCCAAATGAGGATCAACCTGCACGCCATTCGGCTGTACCCCAAACATAGAGGCTGACCTGGGCACTATTTCCCCTTCTGACCCAGCCTGAGCCTGGACCTCCTGGTCCCACCCAGACAGCTGGCCGCACACTGAGCACATCGGACCCGCCATGGCCTTAGGTCGTCATCTCTTCCCAACTGCGGTTTTCAGGCTCCAGCACCTAGACCTTATCTCCAACCACTGCCCAGGATTGAAAATGATGCAGAAATCAGAACACTTTCCCCATGGCAAGAAACCTTGTGCTTGGCATGTTGTCCAACGTTCAGTGTAGTTGAAACAAGCGTGGCCCATGAGGCCCAGCCCATGCTTGCGGGCCACATTGGTCACAAACACACATTGTGACCCTCAGCCTGAGCCCAGTCCTCAGGTAAGGCCTTTCAGGACCTATATGAAGAGACAGCATATTGGGCTTGCCATGCCCCTAGGCCCCAAATTTTAACCATAGTTCGGGGTGTCCCTTCACTCTTCCCCAGGGCTCTGCTTTGGAATTCCTCTTTTGGTGGGACACCTGAGGTAACAAACCTGAAAGGAGTCCTCCCATCCCACAGATTGACGAAAAACAATTGGGATCGGGCCAAATCCACAGAGAGGAAGATTCGTCCATGGCCCATGAGACCTCCCCAACATTCCACGGCCATCGCTGAAACAAAATCCAGAGACAAAAGCCTGAGCAAGCGCCTCAGACTCGCTCATTCTTCATATCCTGAAGAGTTCTTCTCATGGTTTGTAGATCGGGCGTGCCATACCTACGTCCCCAAACTTAAGCTGAGTTTGTGTTTTCAGTCTTCTGTCGTCAAAGTCCTGGGCCACACTCCCTCCAGGCTGGGGCCCCTGGAGCAACACATTAGGACTGCCCCCACCCAATCCATGGGAATTCTGCCCATTCCATTGTCAAAAATCGTACAAATTAGGAGAACCCTCCAAAGTCCCTGAGGCCATCCCAATAGTGTAGGTCGCCCGGGACAAAAAAGGGCGGTTGATACCAGCTGAGCATCTTCCTCCACTCATCTACCTCCACTCATACCAAGAAGATTGAACCCGACAGGACCCGAGGCCATTATCGGATCCATTGCTTTGGTTTACAGGCATGTCTCCTCAAAAGCCTGCATTCCAATACCAGCAGAGGGGATTTCCTGAGGCACCCATCAGAACAAATCTCGTCTCCACAAGGAAACTTGTGCATGGGAGCTATGCCAAAGCTTAGGAGAATACTTCAGGGTCCCGGTGCCACCTCCCCATTCCAAGGCCCTCATGGACACAAACACACGTTAGGACCCATCCTCTGGAAAGTGCATTTCAACTCAGCCACCCCGGTTGCTCCCGCAGATCCATTAGATCTAAACTGTCTTGTTGCTAGGAGACAATTGGAAGGCGAGGCGGACTTCCCAGGCATCCATCCTCGAACGGTGCTCTGGAGTCATTCCATATGGGATGTCCTGGAGCTGTCCAACAGGTCTCAATTGTCCCGCAGAAGGAATCCTTGAAGGGGGCATCCCACATCTCCCAACGTGGAAAACCTCCATGGCCTCGAGATTCCGCTCCCTTCATGAAGGGGCCGTCATGCACAGAAACTCCAACCTGAGCCAACGTCGGATCCTCGCCCTGACTTCAGATGCATGAGATATTGGTTCAGATCTGCAGGGGGTACCTGCCGTGCCCTCACCCTGAATCCGAAGTCTAGCTTGTGTTCTCAGACTTCCGTCCTCACTCTCCTGGCCCCGAAGCCCTCATGTTTGGCAATTCCGGACCGACAATGAAGCACTCTGCCTGCCCTCTAGAAAAAATATATTGCCTAATGAGCTGCCCAGGCAGCTTAAATGAAGATAAACCTACACGGCACTCGAATGTACCCAAATTATATAGTCTAACCTGGGCACTAATGCACTGTCTGACACAACCTGAGCCCGGACCTGCTGACCAACACCCAGACAGCTGACCGCACCCTGAGCACATGAGACCCGCCCTGGCCTTAGGTCATCATCTCTTCCCTACCTCAGTTTTCAGGCTTCAGAACCTAGACCTTATCTCCAATCACTGCCCACGGGTGACTGTGATGCAGAAATCAGAACTTTTCCTGACCCATGGAAAGAAACCATGTGGTTGGCATGTTGTCCAACGTTCAGTGTAGGAGAAAACAGCATTCCCCCTGAGGCCCCGCCCATTCTTGAGTGCGACGAGAGCATAAACACGCATTGTGACCTCAGCGTGAGTCCTGTCCTCTAGTAAGTCCTCTCAGTGGCTGGACCATTAGATGTCATAATGGGCTTGACATGTCCCTAGTCCCCAATTTTTAACCAGATTTCTGGTTGTCCAGTCGCCCCACCCCAGGGCTCTACTCTGGAATCCCTCATTTGGTGGGACATCTGAGGTTGAAAAACAAAATGAAACAAATCGACAACAACAACAAAAAAACGGACTTCTTCCATCCCCAGAATGACCGCAAACTCTTTGGACGGGACCGAACCCCCAGAGAGTAAGACTCGTCCATTTCCCATGATGTCACCCGGCAATTTCACGACCATGAGTGACACGATATCCAGAGACAAAAACTTGAGCAAGAGCCTCACACTCGCCCTTTTTTCATATCCCGAAGTGTTCTGCTCATGGTCTGTAGATCAGTCCTGCCATACCTATGACCCAAAACATGAGCCGAGTTTGTGTTTTCAGACAACTGTCCAAACAGCTCTGGCCTACACACCCTACAGGCTCAGGGCCCTGGAGCCAAACCTGAGGACTGTACTTGCCCTCTCCAAGGGAATTGTATGTGCCCATTCCAATGGCGACAACCCTACTAATAGGATAACCTCCAAAGTCCCTGAGGCCATCCCAATAGTTGTGGCTTCCCAGGACAAACAGGGGCAATCTGAGCCCATCTGAGCACCTACCTGCACTCAGACCCCTAGACTGATGTCCCCAGAGGTAAAAAGGAACGAACAAGCCCGTAGGCACTAATCGGATCCATTGCTTTGGTTTCCATGAAACCCTCCTCAGAGGCCTGGATTTCAATACCAGCATATGGCTGTTTCTTGACTCACCCATCAGAACAAATCTCATCTACACATGGGAAACATGCACGTTGGAGCTGTGTCAAAGCCTCTGTTTAGGAGAACCCTTCAGGGCCCCAGGGCCACCGCTTCATTCCAAGGTCTCCATAGACACAAAAACATATTAGGACACATCCACAGGAGAGTCCATTTCAACTCAGCCTCCTCGATTGGCCCCCACATCCAGCAGATCTAACCTGTCTTGTTGCTTGGAGACAATTGGAATGCGAGGTGGGCTACCCAGCCATCCGTCCTTAGAACACTGCTCGGAATCGTTGGCCTGGAGCCAACCAACAGGTCTCAATTGTCCTTCAGAAGAATCTTTGCAGTTTGGAGCTTCTCACAACTCCCATCGTGGGAAAACCCCCATGTCCTCGTGATCCAACCCCCTTCAAGAAAGGGCCATCAGGGCAGAAAGTCCAACCTGAGCGATCGTCTGATCCTTGCCCTGACTTCAGATGCACGAGATCTCTATTGAGGTCTGTAGATTGTGCCTGCCATATCCTCACCCAGAAACCTAGGCCTAGCTTGGGTTCTCAGACTCCATCCTCAGACTACTGGCCCACAAGCCCTCCAGTTTGGAAATCCAGAACTACAATGCCGCACTCTGCCTGCCCTACAGAAGTAAAACATTGCCCTCAGGGCTACCCCGAAACCCCAAATGAGGATCAACCTGCACGCCATTCGGCTGTACCCCAAACATAGAGGCTGACCTGGGCACTATTTCCCCTTCTGACCCAGCCTGAGCCTGGACCTCCTGGTCCCACCCAGACAGCTGGCCGCACACTGAGCACATCGGACCCGCCATGGCCTTAGGTCGTCATCTCTTCCCAACTGCGGTTTTCAGGCTCCAGCACCTAGACCTTATCTCCAACCACTGCCCAGGATTGAAAATGATGCAGAAATCAGAACACTTTCCCCATGGCAAGAAACCTTGTGCTTGGCATGTTGTCCAACGTTCAGTGTAGTTGAAACAAGCGTGGCCCATGAGGCCCAGCCCATGCTTGCGGGCCACATTGGTCACAAACACACATTGTGACCCTCAGCCTGAGCCCAGTCCTCAGGTAAGGCCTTTCAGGACCTATATGAAGAGACAGCATATTGGGCTTGCCATGCCCCTAGGCCCCAAATTTTAACCATAGTTCGGGGTGTCCCTTCACTCTTCCCCAGGGCTCTGCTTTGGAATTCCTCTTTTGGTGGGACACCTGAGGTAACAAACCTGAAAGGAGTCCTCCCATCCCACAGATTGACGAAAAACAATTGGGATCGGGCCAAATCCACAGAGAGGAAGATTCGTCCATGGCCCATGAGACCTCCCCAACATTCCACGGCCATCGCTGAAACAAAATCCAGAGACAAAAGCCTGAGCAAGCGCCTCAGACTCGCTCATTCTTCATATCCTGAAGAGTTCTTCTCATGGTTTGTAGATCGGGCGTGCCATACCTACGTCCCCAAACTTAAGCTGAGTTTGTGTTTTCAGTCTTCTGTCGTCAAAGTCCTGGGCCACACTCCCTCCAGGCTGGGGCCCCTGGAGCCACACATTAGGACTGCCCCCACCCAATCCATGGGAATTCTGCCCATTCCATTGTCAAAAATCGTACAAATTAGGAGAACCCTCCAAAGTCCCTGAGGCCATCCCAATAGTGTAGGTCGCCCGGGACAAAAAAGGGCGGTTGATACCAGCTGAGCATCTTCCTCCACTCATCTACCTCCACTCATACCAAGAAGATTGAACCAGACAGGACCCGAGGCCATTATCGGATCCATTGCTTTGGTTTACAGGCATGTCTCCTCAAAAGCCTGCATTCCAATACCAGCAGAGGGGATTTCCTGAGGCACCCATCAGAACAAATCTCGTCTCCACAAGGAAACTTGTGCATGGGAGCTATGCCAAAGCTTAGGAGAATACTTCAGGGTCCCGGTGCCACCTCCCCATTCCAAGGCCCTCATGGACACAAACACACGTTAGGACCCATCTTCTGGAAAGTGCATTTCAACTCAGCCACCCCGGTTGCTCCCGCAGATCCATTAGATCTAAACTGTCTTGTTGCTAGGAGACAATTGGAAGGCGAGGCGGACTTCCCAGGCATCCATCCTCGAACGGTGCTCTGGAGTCATTCCATATGGGATGTCCTGGAGCTGTCCAACAGGTCTCAATTGTCCCGCAGAAGGAATCCTTGAAGGGGGCATCCCACATCTCCCAACGTGGAAAACCTCCATGGCCTCGAGATTCCGCTCCCTTCATGAAGGGGCCGTCTGCACAGAAACTCCAACCTGAGCCAACGTCGGATCCTCGCCCTGACTTCAGATGCATGAGATATTGGTTCAGATCTGCAGGGGGTACCTGCCGTGCCCTCACCCTGAATCCGAAGTCTAGCTTGTGTTCTCAGACTTCCGTCCTCACTCTCCTGGCCCCGAAGCCCTCATGTTTGGCAATTCCGGACCGACAATGAAGCACTCTGCCTGCCCTCTAGAAAAAATATATTGCCTAATGAGCTGCCCAGGCAGCTTAAATGAAGATAAACCTACACGGCACTCGAATGTACCCAAATTATATAGTCTAACCTGGGCACTAATGCACTGTCTGACACAACCTGAGCCCGGACCTGCTGACCAACACCCAGACAGCTGACCGCACCCTGAGCACATGAGACCCGCCCTGGCCTTAGGTCATCATCTCTTCCCTACCTCAGTTTTCAGGCTTCAGAACCTAGACCTTATCTCCAATCACTGCCCACGGGTGACTGTGATGCAGAAATCAGAACTTTTCCTGACCCATGGAAAGAAACCATGTGGTTGGCATGTTGTCCAACGTTCAGTGTAGGAGAAAACAGCATTCCCCCTGAGGCCCCGCCCATTCTTGAGTGCGACGAGAGCATAAACACGCATTGTGACCTCAGCGTGAGTCCTGTCCTCTAGTAAGTCCTCTCAGTGGCTGGACCATTAGATGTCATAATGGGCTTGACATGTCCCTAGTCCCCAATTTTTAACCAGATTTCTGGTTGTCCAGTCGCCCCACCCCAGGGCTCTACTCTGGAATCCCTCATTTGGTGGGACATCTGAGGTTGAAAAACAAAATGAAACAAATCGACAACAACAACAAAAAAACGGACTTCTTCCATCCCCAGAATGACCGCAAACTCTTTGGACGGGACCGAACCCCCAGAGAGTAAGACTCGTCCATTTCCCATGATGTCACCCGGCAATTTCACGACCATGAGTGACACGATATCCAGAGACAAAAACTTGAGCAAGAGCCTCACACTCGCCCTTTTTTCATATCCCGAAGTGTTCTGCTCATGGTCTGTAGATCAGTCCTGCCATACCTATGACCCAAAACATGAGCCGAGTTTGTGTTTTCAGACAACTGTCCAAACAGCTCTGGCCTACACACCCTACAGGCTCAGGGCCCTGGAGCCAAACCTGAGGACTGTACTTGCCCTCTCCAAGGGAATTGTATGTGCCCATTCCAATGGCGACAACCCTACTAATAGGATAACCTCCAAAGTCCCTGAGGCCATCCCAATAGTTGTGGCTTCCCAGGACAAACAGGGGCAATCTGAGCCCATCTGAGCACCTACCTGCACTCAGACCCCTAGACTGATGTCCCCAGAGGTAAAAAGGAACGAACAAGCCCGTAGGCACTAATCGGATCCATTGCTTTGATTTCCATGAAACTCTCCTCAGAGGCCTGGATTTCAATACCAGCATATGGCTGTTTCTTGACTCACCCATCAGAACAAATCTCATCTACACATGGGAAACATGCACGTTGGAGCTGTGTCAAAGCCTCTGTTTAGGAGTACCCTTCAGGGCCCCAGGGCCACCGCTTCATTCCAAGGTCTCCATAGACACAAAAACATATTAGGACACATCCACAGGAGAGTCCATTTCAACTCAGCCTCCTCGATTGGCCCCCACATCCAGCAGATCTAACCTGTCTTGTTGCTTGGAGACAATTGGAATGCGAGGTGGGCTACCCAGCCATCCGTCCTTAGAACACTGCTCGGAATCGTTGGCCTGGAGCCAACCAACAGGTCTCAATTGTCCTTCAGAAGAATCTTTGCAGTTTGGAGCTTCTCACAACTCCCATCGTGGGAAAACCCCCATGTCCTCGTGATCCAACCCCCTTCAAGAAAGGGCCATCAGGGCAGAAAGTCCAACCTGAGCGATCGTCTGATCCTTGCCCTGACTTCAGATGCACGAGATCTCTATTGAGGTCTGTAGATTGTGCCTGCCATATCCTCACCCAGAAACCTAGGCCTAGCTTGGGTTCTCAGACTCCATCCTCAGACTACTGGCCCACAAGCCCTCCAGTTTGGAAATCCAGAACTACAATGCCACACTCTGCCTGCCCTACAGAAGTAAAACATTGCCCTCAGGGCTACCCCGAAACCCCAAATGAGGATCAACCTGCACGCCATTCGGCTGTACCCCAAACATAGAGGCTGACCTGGGCACTATTTCCCCTTCTGACCCAGCCTGAGCCTGGACCTCCTGGTCCCACCCAGACAGCTGGCCGCACACTGAGCACATCGGACCCGCCATGGCCTTAGGTCGTCATCTCTTCCCAACTGCGGTTTTCAGGCTCCAGAACCTAGACCTTATCTCCAACGACTGCCCAGGGTTGAAAATGATGCAGAAATCAGAACTCTTTCCCCATGGCAAGAAACCTTGTGCTTGGCATGTTGTCCAACGTTCAGTGTAGTTGAAACAAGCGTGGCCCATGAGGCCCAGCCCATGCTTGCGGGCCACATTGGTCACAAACACACATTGTGACCCTCAGCCTGAGCCCAGTCCTCAGGTAAGGCCTTTCAGGACCTATATGAAGAGACAGCATATTGGGCTTGCCATGCACCTAGGCCCCAATTTTTAACCATAGTTCGGGTTGTCCCTTCACTCTTCCCCAGGGCTCTGCTTTGGAATTCCTCTTTTGGTGGGACACCTGAGGTAACAAACCTGAAAGGAGTCCTCCCATCCCACAGATTGACGAAAAACAATTGGGATCGGGCCAAATCCACAGAGAGGAAGATTCGTCCATGGCCCATGAGACCTCCCCAACATTCCACGGCCATCGCTGAAACAAAATCCAGAGACAAAAGCCTGAGCAAGCGCCTCAGACTCGCTCATTCTTCATATCCTGAAGAGTTCTTCTCATGGTTTGTAGATCGGGCGTGCCATACCTACGTCCCCAAACTTAAGCTGAGTTTGTGTTTTCAGTCTTCTGTCGTCAAAGTCCTGGGCCACACTCCCTCCAAGCTGGGGCCCCTGGAGCCACACATTAGGACTGCCCCCACCCAATCCATGGGAATTCTGCCCATTCCATTGTCAAAAATCGTACAAATTAGGAGAACCCTCCAAAGTCCCTGAGGCCATCCCAATAGTGTAGGTCGCCCGGGACAAAAAAGGGCGGTTGATACCAGCTGAGCATCTTCCTCCACTCATCTACCTCCACTCATACCAAGAAGATTGAACCAGACAGGACCCGAGGCCATTATCGGATCCATTGCTTTGGTTTACAGGCATGTCTCCTCAAAAGCCTGGATTCCAATACCAGCAGAGGGGATTTCCTGAGGCACCCATCAGAACAAATCTCGTCTCCACAAGGAAACTTGTGCATGGGAGCTATGCCAAAGCTTAGGAGAATACTTCAGGGTCCCGGTGCCACCTCCCCATTCCAAGGCCCTCATGGACACAAACACACATTAGGACCCATCCTCTGGAAAGTGCATTTCAACTCAGCCACCCCGGTTGCTCCCGCAGATCCATTAGATCTAAACTGTCTTGTTGCTAGGAGACAATTGGAAGGCGAGGCGGACTTCCCAGGCATCCATCCTTGAACGGTGCTCTGGAGTCATTCCATATGGGATGTCCTGGAGCTGTCCAACAGGTCTCAATTGTCCCGCAGAAGGAATCCTTGAAGGGGGCATCCCACATCTCCCAACGTGGAAAACCTCCATGGCCTCGAGATTCCGCTCCCTTCATGAAGGGGCCGTCTGCACAGAAACTCCAACCTGAGCCAACGTCGGATCCTCGCCCTGACTTCAGATGCATGAGATATTGGTTCAGATCTGCAGGGGGTACCTGCCGTGCCCTCACCCTGAATCCGAAGTCTAGCTTGTGTTCTCAGACTTCCGTCCTCACTCTCCTGGCCCCGAAGCCCTCATGTTTGGCAATTCCGGACCGACAATGAAGCACTCTGCCTGCCCTCTAGAAAAAATATATTGCCTAATGAGCTGACCAGGCAGCTTAAATGAAGATAAACCTACACGGCACTCGAATTTACCCAAATTATATAGTCTAACCTGGGCACTAATGCACTGTCTGACACAACCTGAGCCCGGACCTGCTGACCAACACCCAGACAGCTGACCGCACCCTGAGCACATGAGACCCGCCCTGGCCTTAGGTCATCATCTCTTCCCTACCTCAGTTTTCAGGCTTCAGAACCTAGACCTTATCTCCAATCACTGCCCACGGGTGACTGTGATGCAGAAATCAGAACTCTTCCTGACCCATGGCACGAAACCTTGTGGTTGGCATGTTGTCCAACGTTCAGTGTAGGAGAAACCAGCATTCACCCTGAGGCCCCGCCCATTCTTGAGTGCGACGAGAGCATAAACACGCATTGTGACCTCAGCGTGAGTCCTGTCCTCTAGTAAGTCCTCTCAGTGGCTGGACCATTAGATGTCATAATGGGCTTGACATGTCCCTAGTCCCCAATTTTTAACCAGATTTCTGGTTGTCCAGTCGCCCCACCCCAGGGCTCTACTCTGGAATCCCTCATTTGGTGGGACATCTGAGGTTGAAAAACAAAATGAAACAAATCGACAACAACAACAAAAAAACGGACTTCTTCCATCCCCAGAATGACCGCAAACTCTTTGGACGGGACCGAACCCCCAGAGAGTAAGACTCGTCCATTTCCCATGATGTCACCCGGCAATTTCACGACCATGAGTGACACGATATCCAGAGACAAAAACTTGAGCAAGAGCCTCACACTCGCCCTTTTTTCATATCCCGAAGTGTTCTGCTCATGGTCTGTAGATCAGTCCTGCCATACCTATGACCCAAAACATGAGCCGAGTTTGTGTTTTCAGACAACTGTCCAAACAGCTCTGGCCTACACACCCTACAGGCTCAGGGCCCTGGAGCCAAACCTGAGGACTGTACTTGCCCTCTCCAAGGGAATTGTATGTGCCCATTCCAATGGCCACAACCCTACTAGTAGGATAACCTCCAAAGTCCCTGAGGCCATCCCAAGAGTTGTGGCTTCCCAGGACAAACAGGGGCAATCTGAGCCCATCTGAGCACCTACCTGCACTCAGACCCCTAGACTGATGTCCCCAGAGGTAAAAAGGAACGAACAAGCCCGTAGGCACTAATCGGATCCATTGCTTTGGTTTCCATGAAACTCTCCTCAGAGGCCTGGATTTCAATACCAGCATATGGCTGTTTCTTGACTCACCCATCAGAACAAATCTCATCTACACATGGGAAACATGCACGTTGGAGCTGTGTCAAAGCCTCTGTTTAGGAGAACCCTTCAGGGCCCCAGGGCCACCGCTTCATTCCAAGGTCTCCATAGACACAAAAACATATTAGGACACATCCACAGGAGAGTCCATTTCAACTCAGCCTCCTCGATTGGCCCCCACATCCAGCAGATCTAACCTGTCTTGTTGCTTGGAGACAATTGGAATGCGAGGTGGGCTACCCAGCCATCCGTCCTTAGAACACTGCTCGGAATCGTTGGCCTGGAGCCAACCAACAGGTCTCAATTGTCCTTCAGAAGAATCTTTGCAGTTTGGAGCTTCTCACAACTCCCATCGTGGGAAAACCCCCATGTCCTCGTGATCCAACCCCCTTCAAGAAAGGGCCATCAGGGCAGAAAGTCCAACCTGAGCGATCGTCTGATCCTTGCCCTGACTTCAGATGCACGAGATCTCTATTGAGGTCTGTAGATTGTGCCTGCCATATCCTCACCCAGAAACCTAGGCCTAGCTTGGGTTCTCAGACTCCATCCTCAGACTACTGGCCCACAAGCCCTCCAGTTTGGAAATCCAGAACTACAATGCCGCACTCTGCCTGCCCTACAGAAGTAAAACATTGCCCTCAGGGCTACCCCGAAACCCCAAATGAGGATCAACCTGCACGCCATTCGGCTGTACCCCAAACATAGAGGCTGACCTGGGCACTATTTCCCCTTCTGACCCAGCCTGAGCCTGGACCTCCTGGTCCCACCCAGACAGCTGGCCGCACACTGAGCACATCGGACCCGCCATGGCCTTAGGTCGTCATCTCTTCCCAACTGCGGTTTTCAGGCTCCAGCACCTAGACCTTATCTCCAACCACTGCCCAGGATTGAAAATGATGCAGAAATCAGAACACTTTCCCCATGGCAAGAAACCTTGTGCTTGGCATGTTGTCCAACGTTCAGTGTAGTTGAAACAAGCGTGGCCCATGAGGCCCAGCCCATGCTTGCGGGCCACATTGGTCACAAACACACATTGTGACCCTCAGCCTGAGCCCAGTCCTCAGGTAAGGCCTTTCAGGACCTATATGAAGAGACAGCATATTGGGCTTGCCATGCCCCTAGGCCCCAAATTTTAACCATAGTTCGGGGTGTCCCTTCACTCTTCCCCAGGGCTCTGCTTTGGAATTCCTCTTTTGGTGGGACACCTGAGGTAACAAACCTGAAAGGAGTCCTCCCATCCCACAGATTGACGAAAAACAATTGGGATCGGGCCAAATCCACAGAGAGGAAGATTCGTCCATGGCCCATGAGACCTCCCCAACATTCCACGGCCATCGCTGAAACAAAATCCAGAGACAAAAGCCTGAGCAAGCGCCTCAGACTCGCTCATTCTTCATATCCTGAAGAGTTCTTCTCATGGTTTGTAGATCGGGCGTGCCATACCTACGTCCCCAAACTTAAGCTGAGTTTGTGTTTTCAGTCTTCTGTCGTCAAAGTCCTGGGCCACACTCCCTCCAGGCTGGGGCCCCTGGAGCAACACATTAGGACTGCCCCCACCCAATCCATGGGAATTCTGCCCATTCCATTGTCAAAAATCGTACAAATTAGGAGAACCCTCCAAAGTCCCTGAGGCCATCCCAATAGTGTAGGTCGCCCGGGACAAAAAAGGGCGGTTGATACCAGCTGAGCATCTTCCTCCACTCATCTACCTCCACTCATACCAAGAAGATTGAACCCGACAGGACCCGAGGCCATTATCGGATCCATTGCTTTGGTTTACAGGCATGTCTCCTCAAAAGCCTGCATTCCAATACCAGCAGAGGGGATTTCCTGAGGCACCCATCAGAACAAATCTCGTCTCCACAAGGAAACTTGTGCATGGGAGCTATGCCAAAGCTTAGGAGAATACTTCAGGGTCCCGGTGCCACCTCCCCATTCCAAGGCCCTCATGGACACAAACACACGTTAGGACCCATCCTCTGGAAAGTGCATTTCAACTCAGCCACCCCGGTTGCTCCCGCAGATCCATTAGATCTAAACTGTCTTGTTGCTAGGAGACAATTGGAAGGCGAGGCGGACTTCCCAGGCATCCATCCTCGAACGGTGCTCTGGAGTCATTCCATATGGGATGTCCTGGAGCTGTCCAACAGGTCTCAATTGTCCCGCAGAAGGAATCCTTGAAGGGGGCATCCCACATCTCCCAACGTGGAAAACCTCCATGGCCTCGAGATTCCGCTCCCTTCATGAAGGGGCCGTCATGCACAGAAACTCCAACCTGAGCCAACGTCGGATCCTCGCCCTGACTTCAGATGCATGAGATATTGGTTCAGATCTGCAGGGGGTACCTGCCGTGCCCTCACCCTGAATCCGAAGTCTAGCTTGTGTTCTCAGACTTCCGTCCTCACTCTCCTGGCCCCGAAGCCCTCATGTTTGGCAATTCCGGACCGACAATGAAGCACTCTGCCTGCCCTCTAGAAAAAATATATTGCCTAATGAGCTGCCCAGGCAGCTTAAATGAAGATAAACCTACACGGCACTCGAATGTACCCAAATTATATAGTCTAACCTGGGCACTAATGCACTGTCTGACACAACCTGAGCCCGGACCTGCTGACCAACACCCAGACAGCTGACCGCACCCTGAGCACATGAGACCCGCCCTGGCCTTAGGTCATCATCTCTTCCCTACCTCAGTTTTCAGGCTTCAGAACCTAGACCTTATCTCCAATCACTGCCCACGGGTGACTGTGATGCAGAAATCAGAACTTTTCCTGACCCATGGAAAGAAACCATGTGGTTGGCATGTTGTCCAACGTTCAGTGTAGGAGAAAACAGCATTCCCCCTGAGGCCCCGCCCATTCTTGAGTGCGACGAGAGCATAAACACGCATTGTGACCTCAGCGTGAGTCCTGTCCTCTAGTAAGTCCTCTCAGTGGCTGGACC